>NW_015113137.1:175582-267648 GCF_001443285.1 Poecilia latipinna | reverse complement strand
CCTCAAATGGATTAACACAACGTTGCATTCATTCTCTTTAGTTTTCTCTGGTCTGTAATGGAGACTTGAATTTAACGCGCCATTTCAAACAAAGGTTTTGAATGCGCTTCCTAACCAGACGCTCCAAAGCGTTATTAACAATATGAGGTGTTGTTTAATTTATTTTAAACATCGTATTTTCATACATTTATGCTAGCGCTGCCCAGGTCTAGTTTTCCAGAGCTACCATCTGAAATTTTAGATGCGTTTCTTCTCTAACACACCTGGATCATTGACTCAATATAAGCCTCTACAGAACTGAATAAGGGAAGTCAACCTTTTGTCTGGGATGTGTTTTAGTAGGGATGTATCTAAAAGTTGCAGTCTGGAGGACTGGACCTGGGAACTCCTGATTTGTACCGTCAATGTGGCCCGTTGAGGGGGGTCAATATGCTGAAGTGGCCCTTGGTGAAATTGAGTTTGACATCCCTGCTTTAGAGAACCGACTCTATTTCCTCGGATCACTTAAAAGAGTCTGCTCCAAAGCAGCTCTTCAGATTATTATTTTTTTGTTCCTTAATTTATTAATTACACAACAGAAAAATGTTGCAAAAATGAATGAGAGCTCATAGTCGGAAATTACTATATTCAAGAGCTCTTCTGGGTCATTGTAAAGTGAAACTTGCGTTTTGAGTTTTAAAAATACCATATGCGTTTATTTGGCTTTTGGTGGTTACATTTACAGATTTAACTGCAGAAAATTGATTGAACGGGAGCTTTTAATTCAGAAATCTTCCCATTTTGTCTGAAACTTGCTTGTATTAAACCAGCAATCAGAAAACATGCTTCTGCTGATTGCTGGTAGCAGTAAATTGTTACATGATAGTTTACTGTTCTAAAGTAATGGGGTTTTAATTTTTTTCTTCTCTGAAAAACACACCAGCAATAAATCTCAGGCTCTGAAAGGAGTGAATGGATTATTTAAATCCACAAGGGGGCGTCCTGAACTGTCTACTCTAGACTGAGCATGAAAGAGAATTAAACTGAACCATACTCATTGTTTTAGTCTAATGTAGAAAATATGTGACATTAGTTACACACAGAAAATGTACATTTTAACACTATTTGTGGCTTATCATAGTATAAAAATATAAGAAATAAGCTCTTTGCTTACTTATATTCTGTATTGTTCAATGGACTGAGAGACGGCTGATTTCAAACCAACCAACCAACCAAAAA
The DNA here is from genome assembly GCF_001443285.1 of Poecilia latipinna. Classification (NCBI taxonomy): domain Eukaryota; kingdom Metazoa; phylum Chordata; class Actinopteri; order Cyprinodontiformes; family Poeciliidae; genus Poecilia; species Poecilia latipinna. The sequence goes on along the minus strand of NW_015113137.1, from coordinate 266,430 downwards.
AAAAAGTTTGCTTATTTGCTTATTAATATCATCCAAAATAATACTAATGGCCATTTAAAGAACAAATCATACAAATATACATCAATATTTCCTACTTTAAAAGGTATGTTAATGCTTTCTGTATGCTTTATTTTGAAATGCTGATATATTTTGACTAAAATACCAGAATGTTTTACATAACCTTCATACTTTTGGCTGTCTGAGGACACATTTTGAATATTAAACCAGGTGTTATGATCAGTAACTCAGTACTTGAGTAGTTTACCAAATACTTTTTACACTTGGTTAATTAAACGTGTTTAAGGTATGCTACTCTGATTGGAGTACAGTTTTGGGGCACTCTAACCGACCTCTATGCATGAACGATTGCTCTATGGATCACTTTTTAAAAACAAAAAACACCACCATAAAATAATGTCTATCACTGCAGCGGACGTCCCACCCCATGAGAGAGAGTAGGGCTGTGGGGAGCATCCCTTATTTTTATTTCTGAAAGGTGGCAACATTAGTTTCACCTCATCTGCCCTCATATAAGCTTTTGATTTTTCACTCTTCAGCGTGAATCAGCGTCGGATTCCCTGCTTTAATATCTTGATTCACGTCTAGTTCGTTGCTCTTCTAGGGTATGTTTAGGTTTAGAACTTCCTGTTGTTTTATTTGAAAAGCAAACGTTTTTGTAAAAGAGAGAAGGGCGCCTCTCAGTGGCAACCAAGATGAAGTACATCTATTGTGCCTCATCTATTTAAGTTTGACTTGACTTTTTCTAAAAAAGAAAATGAGTTAGTTACATTAAGCTCATTGGACCATTATCTACCCCCACAGCAGATGAACAGAAAACACTTTTTATTGCCATTATTATTATTTATACCCCAATATCCAGTCATTAGCATGAAGGAGTCAGAATGTTTTCTCTTCGCCGTTATTATCAGCTGTGCTTCTTCTATATGTGTCTTCAAATTTTGCCTTCCTAAACTGGCATCTTCTATTTGATAATTTTCCCAAAACATATTTTAAGTTCTGTTTTATAAGTTGTTTTATATTTAAATACTTTCAAAGTTTTTTAGAAAGACATTTTATCACTTTTAAATGATAGGAATAGCACTTGAAGAAATGGCAATGCATGAATCAGACAGACTTTTCTGAGTTGAAACCCACAGTGTACAGCAGTTTTTTCTTTCAGTGCTTACAGCATGCACCCAACAGGAGGTGTTAATTCCGTTGCCGAACATAAACAAAGTAAGTCAATTTGCTTGGGTGCTTTTGGATGAATGAATAAATGAGTTTTTTTTTTTTCCTTTGATAATTCTTTAATTTCCTTTATTTTTAATGAAGTAACACATCACAATCAATAGAAACTTTGGACAATAGTATTTCAAATCTCAGTGTCAAACTGTTCAATTATTGGATGTTTAATTGGTGCTGTGATCCGATTCTGCTACATCCTTCTGACAAATGGAAAGAGTGTTTTTCTCCGGAAGAACTCTCTTTGCAGTTTGTCAGGCATGTATAGGTAGGTGTACAATAGAAATATTAGCATCATGCTAAAACATTAAAATGATGTTAGAAGTCAGGATTAATTTGGGAAAAATCAGTAATTAACATGTTAGAGATATTCCTTAGTTTCTATACATGTCCTGTTAAAGCTGAGAAATTCACATGGTACACTCTGTAATTTCATCAGTTCTGCAAATTCAAACCTCAAAACTCATGACCGACTCATTTGAGTGACGCTGACCGTCTGCTTGTGGCTTGGTTTAATGTCGTAACTTTATTTCTCTTGCTTTGAGAAGCTGGAGCAACCGTTGTCTGTCATTCGTCTTCCCAAGGAGACATGTTGGATCCCGCATAGCTAGATCCTCCCACTCACTCTCTTAAAAGTCACACTGTTTTCTCCAGGAGTTACACAAGTCTGAACCGTGCAGAAAAAAAAAAAAAGAGTCTGGGGTTATTTTATGACAATCTATAACTCATGTTCATCTGATTGAGGGCTTAAATCACTTTTAGAGTTTCAAAACCTCCTCTCACCATTTCTAGTTTATCATTAACAATCTCTGCGGTGAAGAAATATTCTGGAAACTGCAGAGACAACTTCCCATCATTAATTTTTGCAGTGCCCTGCAGGTCACAAAGATCAGTGTCTCAAATTAAATCAATCAATTCTTTCCAATTTTTCAGCCTAGCGAAAGTGACTTACCTTAAATTTTTCACCTTTCATCGACTCCATCTCACACTCCTTATTCAATGTGAAACTGGTGGTCCAGCTCCAGCCAGGGATGCTTTGTGTCCAGGCGAAGTTGTCGCCATCCTGAACCACCTCAGTCACCACTTTGTGTTCTGTCTTAGCCGTCTGAAGCCCTGTGGTGGAGAAATCCATTGTCCAATGAAAAATAATTCAGCGTTTGAATAAATCATTGCTCACTGAATCAATATCCAAATGAAGACATCTTTTTACCAATTGCTTCCAAAAACTCGTCATAGTTTGTCTGAGTCTCAAGCTGGTATTTCCCTGCAAACGCCATGCTGCTGACTGCGAACAGAGGAGCCGCGGAAAGAGTTTATGAGTCAACGAAGGAGGGGCAGGCCTTTTTAAACCTGCCTCTTCCTCTCCTGTGACGCTCTGGGAGTTGCATGAAAAATGTTAGTTACTTTCGCAAGAGATGAGTGTCTTGTTGTGTTAAGAGAAGGGGTGTCATTGCTTCGGTTAGAATCCGGTTATTCAACCATTTTATGATGGAGATCTGGGGAGCAAGTTAAAGCCTGCTTGGAGTTGTGAAAGAGGCTGAGAGGAACTGCTGTGGTCATTTGGCATGCGAGAAAGAATGGCAGAAACCCTTATGACTGAGACTTTAAGGCCACTTCCAAGCACATTGGTTATCAGAGTATGTTTGTTTGATGAAGGTTTTCTTATTAGATCCCAGATAGCAAGCAATTGGTAGTTCAACATTGAATTCTGGTCAAAAAGGTCGATTTATGGTTGAGGTAGACGATGAACGGTGGATTAACCATCAATCAATCATCCAATTCTAGCCAAGTTTTCAATGCTGATGAGATGTAATTGGATCAATGTTGTTTTCTGGTTGAATTCTAATTATTGAAATGCCAACTTCTGATCAATGTTCAATCAATGTCTGCTGTTTGTCGAACCCCTTCTCTGCCTCTCCTCCACTTTGAGCGCTTGGTGACAGCATTTTATTATTGAGAGGGGGTTTATCACGTTTTAAATTAAGCACCATATTGAGAACAGTGGGTTATGATTCCTTTCTGTTTGCGTTTTTGTGTTGACTTGACACAAAAACATCTGCAAGTCAATACAAGGAGTGAACTGAACTATTACTACTTGTGTGGGATCCTTATCAGCATGTGGACATTTTTGAATGAATTTAATCAACTTATTTGGAAATGTTTGTGATTAATGGAAAATTGAACCAGTTATTTAATGGCAGTTTATCCTGTATATTGTAAATCATTTTTCCAGCTACAATACAAATCACCTTTTGCACCATTTTTCTGTCTCTGGTGTGTTAAATACAACCATGTTCCTCCCTGAGTTTCATCTTTAGCTGGTTGGTTCAGAGTTCTGCATCCCGACCTCTGACGGGAACTTCAAAAAGAGAAACAGCATTGTTAACAACTCTCCAGTGACTTCCTGTTTGCAGTGCAGAATGCATTTAAAATAATGTTTGTGAGGCTGATGAGGTCTAAGTGGAAATAAAGGGATCTGTATTTTAAAAAAGGTTTATAAATGAATTATTTGAAGAGCCATTTTCCATTGCAGTACAGCTTCAAGTCTCTTAGTGTATCGTTTGACCTTCTTTTGCACAAATCAACAAAAATGTCTGCCCATTTTTCTTTACCAAGTTCCTCCAGCTCTGTCAGATTGGACGGATGAACATACTATGAAACTATACTAATTACTCCTGTTCAGGGTGATATGAACTATTGATATAGTTCAGGTCAAAAAGGTGCAACTTTGTCCATCTGACTAGAGCACAGGTGTCAAACTCCAAGCCTGGAGGGCCACTGCCCTGCAACTTTTAGATGTGCCTCTGCTGCACCATAGAATAATTAGGTCATTAGCAAGGTTCTGGAGAACTTGTCTACACAAGAAGGAGGTAATTAAGCCATTTCATTCCAGCGCTTTGTACCTGTGGCACATCAAAAAAAACTGCAGGACAACGCCCCTTAAGGACTGGAGTTTGAGCATGTTTTCCAATACCTGGCTTTCCGATGTTGTTCCTGGTTTTAGCCACTGCTCCAGTTTGGGGGTGACTGCCCAGAGGACCCCGATGACCACAGGCACCACTGTGGTCTTCACCTTCCAGGCCTTCTCCAGTTTCTCTCTGAGGCCCTGGTATTTCTCCAGTTTCTCGTGCTCCTTTTTCCTGATGTTGTGGTCACTTGGTATTGCTACATCCACCATAACGTCTTTCCTCTGTTCTTTATCCACCACCACAATGTCCGGTTGGTTCGCCATTACCATCTTGTCTGTCAGGATCTGGAAGTCCCACAGGATCTTAGCTCGGTCATTCTCCACCACCTTTGATCTCAGGGCTTCCAGTCCATATTCTGCACAGATGTTTCTGTACACTATCTCTCTCTCTCTCTCTCTCTCTCTCTCTCTCTCTCTCTCTCTCTCTATCTATCTATCTATCTATCTATCTATCTATCTATCTATCTATCTATCTATCTATCTATCTATCTATCTATCTATCTATCTATATATATATATATATATATATTTTTTTTTTTTTTTCTTAAATTGTTACTTTTGTTTTGTTACTCTTGAAAAGACTATATTTGTATCACTTCCTGACAACATTCACCCACAAGAGCTACAGATCTACACTTCCTCAACAAGTACAATGAATGAAGACTGGCTGGCCATTTCTTGGTTGGCTTGTAGTTGTACTCTTTCAATTTTCACAAAACAAATTGATCAACTTTGGAAAACTTTGGATATTGCTTGATAACCTAATCTTATCTTTAATACATCAGTAATCGGCCAGAAGCCTGCAATCGGTGCACCCCTAAAAATAATGTAAAACCACAGTTTTGAGCTATCCTGAGTTAAAGTGGTTGAACTGTATCTGAGGGGTGAATTTTGGCCATCACAATGCATTCCCCCACTTTAACTCAGGGAGAATAGTATTTGATGGGTGACTGAGCATTAAGAGGCATTCTCCTGGTTTCAGGTTGCATAATTCCCAACTGTATAAGTGTGTGTGTGTGTGTGTGTGTGTGTGTGTGTGTGTGTGTGTGTGTGTGTGTGTGTGTGTGTTCATAATATTTGCGGTTCAAGAAGAGTCAGTGAGTTGAATTCATGAATTCCATTTATTAAGACCAAAATGCAGAGCTGTTCATCATCATCATCATCATCATCATCATCATCATCATCATCATCATCATCACGTATTGTTCATGGGAAAACACAGCAAAATGGCACACAACAGTTTCTGATTTCTTTTATGGATCTCTATGTAAGTTACGCCATGTATATACATGCATGTACACATGCAAGTAGCTAAAACAGAGAGAGGAAAACATAATTATTTATTCCCAACACATCTTCTTATAATTGTGTACAAGCAGACTTATCAAATGACTTGGCTCATATAGCCAAACTGTGACTAGAAGAGAGTTATAGTGGGATGGTTTAAATCAATGCATGTCATGTGTAAGTGAAAGTACAGACACAAATCCTTTTGAAAATCTATATGAATGCATGAAAAATGCCGGTTACAATTGCTCTCCATTCAACCTGACTGAGCTTAAGCTATTTTACAAAAAAATGATTAAAATTTCAGAAGATCTGAACAGCTTGTAGAGACATATCAGAATAGAAATGGAGCAAAACCTGGTATTGATTCAAGGTGACTGAAAACAAATGAATGCAAGACTTTGAAAAGAGAAAAAAAATCCCACTTTAGTTATTCACAAATTTTTGTTGGCGTATCACTAATAAGGCAATGAAACGATTGCTTGGTTGTCTTATCTGGAAAATGTGAAGCAGTGCGATGATGTGAGTTCATCCACCAAATTACTTTTGATGTACAGTTCCTTATGAGAAAACTGTTTAACTCGGTTAAACAATGTTCTTTCAGGGTTTGCTTAGGGTTCGAACTTCCTGTTTTATATGACAAGGAAATATTTCGGTAGGAGGGAGAAGGGCGCCTCTCAGTGGCAACCAAGAAGAAGCACATCTATTGTGCTTTATTTGTTCATTAAACTTTGACTTGACTTTAAAAAATGAGTTATGAATTACATTAAGGTAATTAAACCTTAAAGGCAGTTATCTTACTTGTTTTGAGCACACTGATTAAATGAGGACCTTCTCTGCAGAGTTTGCCCGACAAAATTAAGTGATCAAATATTTTTAGAACTTTCATAGAACACTAGAATATTTTATTTTGCCTTCTGTCCATGCGTTTTGTTTGAGTCAAAATGAAGCATTACAGTGCTTTTGTAAAACAGTACAAATGCGTTAACTCATACTTTAATCCAACTAGTTTTTAAAGTGACATTAATCCCCAAAACAACTTTGTTTTTGCTGATAAACTGTTTATCAGCAAAAACAGTAACCCCAATAGGTTACTTGGGGTTCTATTTTTAGGTTTCTGTGCAAATTTGGACATTTTCATGCAATTTGTTTAGTTTGGCAATCCTTGGCCTAAAACCGTCTCAGTTTATTGACCTCATTTGGTGCAACACTGCTTAGGCAGTTTAATTTTCCTATTGTTTGCAGCGATATAGCTTCGTACAACTTCGTCACAGCCCTGTGTTTGGTTATAAATCACAGCCTCCCACTGACTCCAACTGCATGTGGAAAGGCTTGAAACGATGTTGGTAAGAAGTACTATGAACGATTTCTGCTTCTGCGTCATCATATTGGAATACCGACTTCTACAGCTATGTTAACTGGAATGCCATTAACTTGGATGTGACAATACTCCCAGCTTCAAGTCCCTCTTTTCAAGGTAGCTTGATATAATAATCATTCCTGCTTTTGTTAATTACAACCTTTGTCTACCAGCATCTCCCTCAGCCTCAACTATCACAATTTTCAGCTTATTCAAAACACTAGTGTTGTAAGAATGCTTTTGGGTATAACAGGAAAAACATTATTTCAGTCCTAGAATCTCTTCACTGGCTCCTTTATTAGTTCTGAATTCACTTTTAGATTCAGTTAATTGAATATAAGATCCTAAATGAACAAGCCCAATCCCATTTGTACTAAATAGTTAAATTATTTTATCTACCCCAACAGCAGATTAACAGAAAAAAGCTTTTTTTTTATCACTATTATATCCAAAGATCCAGTCCTTTTCACTTCACTTCCCACATCAATGGAACCAACACACCGTTAATATCAGCTGTGCTTCTTCTATGCTTATCTTGAAATCTTACCTTCCTAAACTGGCATCTTCTACTTGTCAATTTTCCCAAAACATATTTTAAATCCTGTTTTATAAGTTGCTTTATATTTAAATTCTTTCAAAGTTATTGTTTTTTTTTTTTTTAGAAAGATATTTTAACACTTTTAAATGTAAAACGTAGCATCTTGTTGAATCAAACACCAACCTGCTGGTGTTTATTTTCAGCAACATTGTATTTCAGTGCTTGCAGCACGCACACAGCAGGAGGTGCTATTTCCAATGCAGAAAATAAACAAAGTAAGCCAAGCAGTTACTTTGTACTTTGGGATGATTAAGTGAGTGAATGAATAAATGAGTTTTTTTCCTTTGAGAATTTCTTTAATTTCCTTCATTTTAATAAGTGACACACCACCGTCAACAAACTTTGCACAATAGTATTTCAAATATGAGTGTCAAACTATTCAATTATTGGATATATAATTGCTTGTGGCTTGGTTTAAAGTCGTAACTTTCTGTCTCTTGCTTTGAGAGGCCGGAGTAACCGTTGTCTGCCATTCGTCTTCCCAGAGAGACGCTTTGGATCCCGCGTCGCTAGATCCTCCTACTCACTCTCTTATAAGTCACACCGTTTTCTCCAGGAGTTACACAGGTCTGAACTGCGCACATGGTGGAAAACAGAAAAAAGAGGGCCTGGGGTTATTTTATGACAACCTATAACTCATATTCAGCTGACTGAATTAGAGTTTCAAAGCCTCCTCTCACCATTTCTAGTTTATCATTAACAATCTCTGCGGTGAAGAAAGATTCTGGAAACTGCAGAGACAACTTCCCATCATTAATTTTTGCAGTGCCCTGTAGGTCAAATTCAGCGTTTGAATAAATCATTGCTCAGCCAAATCAATGTCCAAATGAAAACATCTTTATGCCAGTTTCTTTCGAAAACTCTTCATGGTTCTCGTGAGTCTCAAGCTCGTGTTTCCCTGCAAACGCCATGCTGCTGACTGAGAACAGAGGAACCGTGGAAAGAGTTTATGAGTCAACGAAGGAGGGGCAGGCCTTTTTCAACCTGCCTCTTTTTCTCCTGTGATGCTCTGGGAGTTGCATAATAAATGTTAGGTATTTTAGCAAGTGTCCTGTAGTAAGTGAATTTGCGTCATCAATTTGGTTAGAATCCAGTTGTTCAACCATTTTATGATGGAGATCTGGTGAGCAAGTTGAAGCCTGCTTGGAGTTGTGAAAGAGGCTGAGAGGAACTGCTGTGGTTATTTGACATGTGAGAAATGATGGCAGAAACCCCGATCTGAGACCTTCATAGGACAACTTGAGCTTACATTATACGCATGTGGCCTTCTTAGAGTTCTTAAGTGATCTCTGAAGATTACTACTTGCACCTGATTTAAAGTAGCGTAAAATAACGTAAACCCACAGTTTTGAGGTACTTTTAGATGATTAAGCACACATTCTCAACAAATTTTAACTGGGAATTTTTTAAAGTGCTTTTTCTCTACCTGAATCCTGCTGATGCAGGCCCCATCTTCAGGCCACTGATATGGCAACATTCATCAGGTTTCTCCACATTTATGTATTCAGAGTACACTCAACTCACTGTTTTTTGCAAGTACTGTAAACAATGTAACGCATACGTTTATCAAATCTGATATTGGCATGTGAGCACAGAACCCTGGTAGTTCCCCCCCCCCCCCCAAGGTTTTTCTTTCTTTCTGGTGCAAGTAGCATTTTACATTCTCACTATTTTGTGGCTAGAAACCTTTATTGTTTATGAGCCATTAAAACGGACGCAGCTATTGAAAACTTAAGTTTAAGCTTTTTGTTGAATCATGTGGATTCCAATGTTGTTCAGTTTTGGAGGGCTTTATACAGAAACAATCAACATCCTGGATATGTTGGGAAAAAGGATAAATATCTCACTTATAAAGGAGAGTTTACGCTACTTTTGTAATAGAAGAACAACACACAAAATATTTGGTCAGACAAGGAGAGCAATAATCAAAGTAGCTGGAAGGTCTGTGATGTTTCGGGAAAAACTCACGGCTCAGAAGAATGTGTTGCCATGACTTCTGGCCTTCAAGGAAGAGATTCAAGAAAATATGTTTTCTTGAAAGAAAGCCAACTGTCAAATACCAAACATCATTTCTTATCCTTTAAACTGGTGTGTACACTCACAGAGCCTGGTGAGAAATATTTCAGTAAATACCCTGCAGAGTGACTAGGGATACATGATCTCCCCCGTTAATCGTGGTTAATGCATCATCATACTGTGGGAAAGTTGTTCTTCAGAATCAAAGCTGTTCAGAGTTATTGCAGCAATGAACAGCTGCAGGTACACAGCTGTACTCAGAATACAAAGATAAATGGAAGCTTTTCCTTAGATACGTATTTGTTATAAAAGAGAAGAAAAGTTTTACTGGTTAGTTTTGTGTTGGTTTATCATGTAAAATCTCACTAAAAACACACCAACATTTGTAAAGTGACAAACTATTAAAACATCTCAGGACTGTAAATACTCGTACAAGGCACTGTATCCTGACCTGATCGAAGAAAAATGTAGCAATGAACTTTGGCATTGCGAATTTCTTCCAGTATTCAGGAATTTTCCCACTGAAACTAAAGGATTACTCTGTGGCTCAAGTCTCTGGAAATTATTTTACCATGCATTAGGGAAATTGCTAGATAGTGGTGCGTAAATGTTTGAGGTTTCTGATCATTTGAACTTTCTGTTTACCCAAAAGGGGAAGGCTTGTGAATGTTCAGTTTAAATCTCTGCTGGGTCTCGGTTTTAATCTTTAGGGTCACTCTTTGTGGGGTTTGGCGTTGGATTCTTTGCTTTGGTTACCTCCCCGCTGTCTATATAAGTTAGGCTTTAGGATGGTTTTAAGCACACTGTGATACTCTAGTTCCATGTGTATCAGATGCGTGGTGGACAAGTGACCCTGCGTCTTTCTGAATACCTCCAGATCTCAAGGCAGATGAAGTTTATATTAGAGCAATGAAATAAAAGTCTATATTAATATTAACGGTGTCTTTGTTGTCCACAAACCAACACCACTTACTGCATACAGTTTGCCAGTATGTTTTTTTTTGAAAAAGTTGAAAATGGCAATAGTTGGTATGCAATAATGGTTTGGTTGTGTGAATGTTGTACATATTTATTTTTCTGAGGACAGTTGGCTATTTTGGTTTCTTTGTAACAGACATTTGTTTGTTTTTGAAACGGAGCCATGTGCCAAGGCAGGTTTTGTCAGATTGTTTGCACCAACCAGACATGTTGCTTTGGATCATACTCTACCTTAAGGATGCAGTTGGCCTCATCCGTAGCCGTACCACAGGTCACTCTCACGCACATTAATTTACGATTTGAACATTTAAGCTTTTTTATTAGGCCGAACACAATGACACGCTTTTATTGAGTGAGTTAAATACATTTATTCTGTTTGTGAGCACACACGTTTAGTTCACTTTTTGATTTAAATATTCTTCTGAACAAAGTTTCTTCTTTGTTCAGAAGATTGATTTTTTTTTTTTTAAGCAAGAGTCATTAGACGTGGATTTGGTGTGAAACAAAGAATCATTATGTGGAGAAACAACTCCTCCTGCGTTATCGTGTTTGATCTGTCCGCCTTCTTTTAATGAGTTTCCCAGAGAATAATCATCTGACTCGTATCTTCCTTAATTAAAACAAAAGTACAAAGTTTTTAGGTTCAATTTTTGTACATTTAGAAGGCATTTGTGATGACATAAGTTTATGCTCATAATTTAAAAAAATATTTAATAGGTCGCCAAAAATTGTGTAGGTTGATATTACCTTTACGTAAGAGCGTCTGCTACATCATCTTTTGTCTTTGAATGACAAAATAAGTTCTCCAAACATGATAAAAGTAAAAAATTGCATTAGTCACCTCTCAGGTCCAATGCTTTATAAATTTTGTCCAAGCCAATCCTCCCCTCCCCCCAATCCTTGAGGTTCAGGTTAACATCCATATTATAGCAAACATTAAAGCATTTTCTCCAACAGAGAAATTAATAAGTTGTTACACATCAAATTGGAATTTTATATTTTATTTTTTCCATCACATTTCTACAAACACACACAATATATTTGAAGATTGTGCGCACAGCAGAAAAATACATACAATATTTTTATTTTCACAAAATACCACAATATCAGACAACTGCAACAGAAAGGTGGTCAAATGCCTGGTCGCTCTTTGTTTTACAAGCGGTTGCTTTGATTTTACAAATCAGGTTGAGTCTCTTTTTTTTTATTTATTTATTTTTTTACAGGAAACATGACGAGTCGAAGCTAAAAATGTTTGAAATGATTTAGCTTGGGTTTCTCCAAATAACATCTAAAACAACATGCAGTTCTCTTTTTGATCCAAACAGGGCAGAAAAAAAACGGGTATATTTGAACCTCTTAGTGGTCACTGCTCACTGAGAGAAACCTTTCACCAATTACAAACACAGAAATGAAAAGTAAATGAGCAGATCAGCTCCCCACACTAATCACTGAAGACATGCCACTAGCGGATGAAGCAACACAAACCATGTACAGCAAAGCCTGTACTCGGCAAATCTGTAAATCAGAAGCTGCCTGCAGTCACACCTTTTCATCAGGCATGATGATGTCCCTGTTGAGCCCTCGCTTGTCTTTAATGTTCCCAAAGGAGAAAGAAAACATCCCCCCGGCGGTCCCCTCTGCCCGTTTCCCCTCTCTGCCGTCCCCTCTCACGCCTCCCTGCTCGCAGTCTGCGGGACTGCCGGGCAGCAGGTTGGGCGTGGAGGGCGCTGAGGTGGTGGCTCCCCAAATGTACAACGTTTCCCCCTCCGGGCACGGAGGGAGGCCCTTGCTCAGGAAGCTGGGGCTGGGGCTGGCAGAGGACGGTAGGGTGCGCTGACTCCCGTTCAGCCAGCCGGAGGTGTGATCCGTCGAGCTCTTCCGTGAGTTTCCGGAGGAGCGGAAGGTGGAGGAGCGGTAGTTGTAGGTTCTCCAGCCGGGGCGTTTCTGCTGATGGCAGTGGCACCTCAGGATCCGGATGAAGGCCAGCTTGAACTCGCGGCTGTAGCAGGGGTAGATAATGGGATTCAAGCAGCTGTTGAAGTAGCCCAGCCAGAAGATGACTTTGAAGAGGGTCTCAGGTGGCCGCAGATGCACATTAAAGGACCCTGAGGACAACAGATAAAAAAAAGATGGATAAGTGGAAAACGGCAGACTGTTTTGTTTTATTCTCTACAGGCCAATCTTTTCTTCAAAAAGAACCTCAAAATAAATAATGACTCAGTGTTTTGGTTATTCAACATAAACATGCTGTTTTTATTGGTCTTAAATGAGTCAGGCCAGTCCCAAGCTTCTGTACACTTGGTGATAAAATCAGAGATACAACACGGTCTTGTGCTCATGTTGACAATTCGGTGAATTATGGTCAAACTGCACTCCTCCAGTTCACATAAACCACTCCAACAAGGCTTTAGTTTTACAGCATGATCATATTTATTTTTTTATAATACTATCCCTAAGAATATTGTCGCTTTTAGAAAACGAAGTAAACCAAAAACATCACACATTTTTTGTTGAAATGCTTACAAAGGAAGAGTCCAGAGATTCATTTTATACATTTTTTTTGTGCTAAAACTGACACTTAAATGAGGGAAGAACTTTTATTCTAACCCTCTTTGACTGGACATGCTGAGCCTAGATTATTTCAAATGACAAAATGCAATTATAGAAATATGTTGTTGTTCTCCTTTTTATTTTATGATGCCAGACATCCACCAGACATTCTCATTTCCTCTTTCTTTTGATCATATTTTCCCAGCTCAACTAAACCGGTCACCTCTTAGATTCTTTTAGTTGAGACAGGCTGAGCAGGTTGCTCAGTTTTCTCTGCACTTGTGTCGCTTTAGCAGACAAATCAAAATGAGGTAGACGATTTATTTTAAAATGTTCAAATAAGCTTGATTTTTATTATACACCAACAGAGCACCATGCTGATCTGCACCATGCCGTGGCGCAGTGATGCAGCAAGTGATAGAAAAAGCAGCCTTTATCAATTATTAGTGAATAAACTATACAGCAGATTTCCGTACATTTTTGTATGGCAATTTTTCTGCATTAAATTCTTTTTGTTGGTTTCATGTATAATTATTTTTTTCTAAAAAAAAAACAAAAAAAAACAACAACTCAATTTTGTGTTTTTATCAACCGTAAACCATTTTTCTCAAAATAAACTAAAACAAATCAATCCATGTAACTAATCTAAGTATAATAATACGTGTTTCACATATTTTATAGTCAGTTTTCTGTGATTCGTTTTATTACTACAATCTTAACGCGAGTCTGTGATGATATTAGTGAAGTTATAGTCTGTGATGATATTAGTGAAGTTATAGGTGCAGACACAAAGCAATTTATGTATCAGAAAGTGAAAAGTAAGAATTGTTAAAGAGTGTGAATAAATAAATTTGACTGAAGAATAACACAAACTGTTAATATGAGAAGACATAACTTATTAAATAGGATAAAAACATGACTGGACTGCGTGTAACTAACTCTTGGTTTCATGTTGAGGATTGAATGTCATATTTATCCAACAGGTGGCAGCATTGATTGAAACATTTTGCTCAGAGTGAATCAAAACATCACCACTACCAAACATTAACCATCAAAAGACCGATTCTGTGTTTAGAAATACCTTTTATAAACGGGTTATGTGCTTATCTAAATAAAAGATTGATGCAGTCTTGGATTCCTCTTTAATTCTGTGGGAGAGTTTTATTTCCTTGAGATGCAATCATTAAATGAAATGGTAGGCTTTAGGGAGAGGTTACGAAGCTTAAAGGGCAGCAACACACTTCTGCCTTCCACACACAAACCAACACAGGTTAATGTGGCGTGCAACGCTCAGGAAGACGGTCCTGAGCGCAACGTATCGAGGTAGGCTTATAATGTTTCAAAATTAATGACTTCTGCACTTGCATCAATCTACACTTGATGATACTCGTCGCCCAGATGCGGCTGAGATTTAATAGGCGAGAAAAACAGGCAAAAGTGCGGAGGAGATAAGAGGAAGTAGATGAAACAAAGTCCATTAATACGCACAGCAAGAGCAGGATTAGTGTGAAACAAAGAGAGACATTATGTGTTCGCATGCAGGCAGATGTGAAGAGTTCTTAAATTAAAGCGACCCACGTTCTTACATTAATATCATGCTCCCGGAGAGGCTGAAGATGCATCGTAATTTCAGGATTTCAAGTGTGAAATTAGTTCTGGTAATGTATGACAGACGGGGTGGAGGCACCTCGGTTTGACTTTTATAGGAGCGCCGGAAAGATGGCTTGAGTGATTCCTTGCAGTTCTGCATGTTTTATATTTCACTGACACGTGTTGAATGATGAAGGCGGGGGGTCCGCACACACATGCTTGGATGATAATCCCATAAACAAAATAAAATCTCTACCTTGAGTGTTTCTGAGGCTTAGATGAACCAGATAGAGTTGTCTTGGCCTCCTGAGCTGCCAGCGTCTTTTCTAAGCAGCTGGTATTTTCACATGATTTTTTTTTTCTTCCCATTTCTGGAAACCCACTTAAATGTGACTGCATGACTGTGTGAGTGACGAGGACGACTGGGATACAGGGTATGCCTCTGCAGAGAGAGCATGTCTTTATCCATCTTGGTTTAGGCAGCAGATCCTGATGGATTCTGACAGTGATGAGTGCTTTCATCGCAAGCCCTAAAGGATCGAGTGTTAAAGGAAACTCTTTTCATTGCTTCTTAAGAGCATTTGATGTGTGATTTCAGAGATCAATTTTTCCAGACCGGTGTGTTGGCTACAACCATTTAGCTTCTCGTTTACTCAACAAGGCAGGAAATTAACCCAAATTCGCCTGTAGTGGTTCTAATGAGGTGTGCAGTGGAGCCAAATGACCCAAACAACTATAGAGCAAATGATTTTTCAACACTTAAACGTGGAACCTCCTACCAGCCCAAAGGAGCTTAAATCAGATTGATAAAGTCTCAGTGTTAGTTTATGAAAGCACAAACAAAAAACTGTCAAATATTCTGCAGAGGGGACTAAAACTTGTCACCCATATTCTGAGGCCTTGGTCCTCGACACGGCTGTCACAGGTTTGAGTCCCGGCCTGTTGGCCCGTCTTCCCTCTGACTCACAACCCGCTGTCCAGTCTGTCCGCTGTCAAATAAGTCACTAAAGCTGAAAATAAAACATAAAAAAAAAAAAATGTTTATTCTATTTTATTTTGCTAAAGTTAATGTATTAAAATAAAAGCCATAACAAAGCTATTTACTAGGATAACTACTTCGGCACGACACCGGCCAGAATAGAGTTGGATGTTAAATCATGCCCCTGCGAAAGCAAAACCGCGCCCCTGATGAGTTTTGAAAGACTCCAACTAAGTGGACGGAGCCAAGAGACGCTGAGAGCCACGGCCAAGCGAGGGGATGAGTGGAGGGGTGGGCCGGGCTGTGGTCAGGACGGAAGAAGCTCTGTTGCCAACTTGGCACTTTGTTGCAATAATTAGCAACTGTTCAGATAGCTCTCGCAACCCAAACACCATTATGAATGAAAAAGTAAAGTAAATGGATAAAAAAATTAACTGTGATTGACAAAATAAGCTCCCCATTAAAAAAACAATACATATATATTTTAATGGAAACAACTGAGTATTAATTATTAACAGCATTTATTTATTTAGTTTTAAATTGGGGATGCACTGATATTAAAATATTCTATCTCATGTCTGACATTAAAATTTAATCTGATGTCAATATCTAATAATATTATTGCTGCTATTTGCGATAACTGATGTCATACATATTTTACTATCCTTTCAACATCTTGGCGGGGGAAAAAATGACCACACTGCTGACTTCACCACTGCTTTTCTGCTTCAGTTCCCCAAAATCCTGTCCTGATCTGTAGCATGACTAAACAAACACCAATCTCTTCTCTCACTCTCCAGACAGAACGAGAAGACCGAAATAAATATTGTTTAATATTGGCCCAGTTTTATTTTGCTGTCATTATTTTGCCAGTTTTGCAGTCATTTTTTTATATACTGACATGATAAAAGAAATGACAGCAGTTTTAGTTGCGATATATCACGCATCCCTAGTTCGAATGAAACGGTTCTCCTTAAGTAGAAACAGTTGGTGGATGTAATAACTATGGTTTCAGCTTATTTTAGCAGTGGTAAAAAGAATTGTTTTTTGTTTGTTTAAATAAAAACAGATAAATTATGTTAAATATTTCAGTTTGACACATTTGTGGAACATAGTGAAGCTGCGCTAGATTTATTCAGGACTATTTTGCATGAGTTTCATTCTATCTCATGTCTGAATAAGAGGTAGAGCATTTTGAATTAAAGTTGATTGAAAGACTGAGATTTATTGTAAAATCCCTCTTCTTAATTTATTCAAACAAAGTGCAAAATAAATTTTCTCACAATTCAGACCAGTCAATCAGTCATAACTATTTCTACTAGGACACACACAAAAAAAATAGACGTTTGGTGCATTGCATATCTGTGCCTGATCAAATTCGTTAGACGTTATTTAGAAGGCAGACGCTTGTTTACATCGGTTGTCACGGTTTGTGATGCATTTCAAACTAAACACCAGCACTGCATCAACAAGGCAAGGAGATCAAGAGGGATTTGTTCTGCCAGACAGGATTGCGTGAAGGTGCAGATTTTTTGGGGAGGGATGAAAGATTTCTGGAGCGCAGCTGCATCTGTCTTCCTAAATCTGGCCTTCAAGCCAAAAGTGCAATCAGGGAAGCAAATAGTTTGACTATCAGGAGGGTAACTCACAACATGATGGTCATAAAAACCAACATTCAGAAACAATCAGTGTTTGTAGAGATGTGGCAACGCTCAGGAAGGGAATGTGTGCAGCGACAACTGGAGTTCACTAAACAGGCCTCGATTGCATTTTGGTACGACGTCGATACTATGAGAAACGTTCTCATTTAACATTGTGAAATTCAAATGAGCTTAACTTTTGTGTCCTAAGCTGTGCAACAGAGCACCGTCACATCAGCATTCTTTCTACAACTAAACAAGGAGATGGCATCGTGTTGAGGGTTTTTGTTTTCTTTCCAAAATAATCAGCAAAAGACCAGTAAGAACTAGGAGAAGTGCAGCGACAAAATCCTCCATTTAATGCCGTTCACAGCGGACAGCCATCAAACACACGTACTCCTAAGAGCAATTTACCGCTACCTTCGAGAAAACACCACGACAATACGGGAACAACTAAGCCAAAGTTAAGATCTTAATTTATAACAGACAGAGTAAAACATCCATCTGGCATTTCTTAGGAGAGACTAATGAATTTTTAAAAGAAAAGTTGTACCCGAAGTGATAATTGAAGAAGGTCCGTTTCTTATTAACGTAAGATGTTTCAACTTTTATTCTTCTGCCAAGTAAATCCATTAAACGTCCAAAGCATCAACTAACAGCATGTACTTTGATGCAGGTTGTCTTGAGCTTAACAAAACAAAAATCCGATGGTCGTTAAGAGCTTATGTTTTGATTCAAAAGTGGAGACAGCCTCTTAATTCCCTCATTTGCTGTTCGATTACAAACTACAAATTGACTAAAATGAATCCCACCCTATTTTCCAAGTAATAGTTCATGTTTGAAGCCTTTAAATGTACTTACTTGAAAGCATTAAGTTTACTTAAGACACTTTTATAAAAATGTGTCTGCTTCATAATCTTAATAAGGACCGTCAGTTTTGACAGATCAGACTGAAAGAAAACTGGAAATATTACTGGAAACATTATTGAAACATTTTACAACATATCCAGGCTTCTATAGCTGAAAGAAAATCCAAAGGATGAATGGATGGACATAAAATTGGTATTAATGTCACATGTGTTTTTCTTTGCTTATCCAGATCCGGAAAAAGCTTAATACCAGAACCCATACTTCTGTACTTCCTGCAGTTTTCTGGGCCTCTAGATAAGAATATGTGTTATCCTGCTGCTTAAGACAACAAATAATTAAAATATTTTTCAGTTACAGCTTGCATTATAGAGCAGAAGTATTTGTACTCAAAACCAGGGAACCAACGCATTAGATGAAAGCAAAGAGAGGCACTCTGAATCCTCACTTCATTTAAAAGCCTCTCAGATGGCCTGAGTCAAACACGGTCGTGCTACCTTCCTCCCGGGAGGAGCTAATAAAAATCTTGGCCTCTATAAAGAATAAAGAGGTGGGCCAAGGCCGTCACGTTCATGGATCTCCGTTACACAAGCATGGGGGGGATAAAGGGTAGTAAACACAGGATAACGGCAGAGTGGCCTGTAGCCACATTGGGAACATATTTGTTTGTTTAAGTTCCATGTGAACTCGCTCCATTTTTGTCCTTTCAGGAGTGTTTATGTTCAGAGCCTATAGTATAGGAGGATGCGATGGGCTTGTGCTGCGAGACAATGGTATAAATATACAGCAGATAACGGCGGGGGGTTTGATGTGGGTGGTGGTCTCGGGCTTTTCTGTTAAGAGGACCGCTCGCACCTCCTTCCTGAGGACAGGCGCACACACATCTCACTCCGAAACACAGGAACATCTTAACAAAACTCTGCATCCTGTTATTCTCACTAATTGGAAGGAGTGATGCCTATTCTCTGCCATGTGAAGCACACACACACACACACACACACACGCACACACACACACACACACACACACACACACACACACACACACACACCCCCACACACACACATACACACACACCCCCACACACACACACACACACACACACACACAAACAGAGTATGTCTTTCTATCCTCACAAAAGCTCTGCAATGACTTCCTTTCATTTTCATTAATTTCTATACCCTAAACGCAACCTAAACTCAAGTCACACCTTAACCTTAAACCTAAGCTCTAGTCTAAAAATAGAATATCTTCTTATTGGGCCCCTGGCTTTGGGCCCATACGGAGCTGTGGGTCCTCACACGTAGTACACGTGGAAAAATGGGCCTTACAAGGTGAGAAATGCTAAAAAACACACACACATACACACAAACTCACAAACTTCTCCCTCTGAAACTCACAAATCCTGTTTCATAACACCTATAAACATGATTAATGTGGCTCAGATTGAAAGCACTGCGGCCCTCGCACAGAGTTTTCAGTCAAACCGCAGTGTTGGGATAATTTTAGGAAGTCACACTGACAACCCAGAGACCCCTTGCCTTCACCTTCCTCCTGCCCCACAGACCCTACTGCTCTTCTCTGCCACCTTTTTCTTACATCGCTTTGACACGCTGCCCTCTCATTATTTTCCCTCTTCTAAAAAAAAAAAAAAAATCCCATCGGTACCCTTGGTGCACAGCTGATCATCAGCTCAATGAAAAACACATAAATTTCACGTTTTTCATAAAGGAAGATACGCGAGTGCTGGTTTCTGCCACATCTCGCGTTTGGACGGCACAGTTTACGGAGCCTTCGCGGGATATTTGTGCTCGCTCTGGGTGTTAAAGAAGAGCCGCATGGAAATATGTGTTAGGATGTAACACATGCAGCCCACAGATCATTCCTCTTTGTCTGAGCTGCGAGGATGAGGAAGGAGGGGGAAAAAAACCAACATTGAGATGCATGACAAATGTCTCCACTGATGGGTGTCTGTTCTGCAAATTAAGTATAATCTATAAAACTCTTAATGACTGCTGTTAAATCAGTGAGGGTAGAGTTTAACGGGGTGCATTAATGAGGATGAAATGGACATCATGAAGCTTTAGAGTTCCAAGTCATAGTAAATTGTTCCATGTTTATAAACTGAGCTGTTCTCTTGACAAAAATCTTCTGTTTATGAAGTTATTGAAACCACAGATGTCATGAGTCTTTCTGCTCTTGTCATTTGGACTGATTCACTGAAGGTGGGTTGCAAGAAAGAGGAGGGAACATGAATGCACTCGTCCATCACTGTAAGCAGCTACTTCTTGACTGAATGATTATTCAGCTATCATGATGACGAAACGTTCTTGGAGAAATCATAGCTCAAAAATGTGAACATGCATGAAGGAGATGAATTTTTCTTTCATGCTTCCCACTTTTAGTCTACTGACACAGCTGCACCCTTCCAGGCATTTTGTTGACTGTCGTAGGTAACGGACCAACACAAAGTGGTGCACGACTGCTGTCCAAATGTTTCGCGAACAACAAAAGCGGAACACGGTGGTGCGCGTTTGTTGTCGGCTCAACTGAGCCAGTCGTTGTTGCAACCACATTTTGCTGCAAACACCTTAAGATGTTTCGATCTTGTAGGAACTTCGACAAAAAAAATCTTCTTGGCGAAATAGCTGGAGCTCAGACAGTTTGGATGGAGAGCATCAGGTCTGGGATCGACTTCATCGAAATCATCCCATTGTAGATCTGGTTGGATGTATTAGGTTCTTATCCTGTTGGATAGGAAGTTTCCAGTCTGCTTCAGCCACTAGCAGGACTTTTTCCAGCATGTCCTTGTGTTCAGCTCCATCCATCTTCCCATCAGTCCCATCTGGAGGAAATCCATCCTGCTGTCTGATGCATGAGGTCGAGATGCTCTGGAGCAAGTTTTCATCCAGGTTGTCTATGTACATCGCTGCATTTGTCTTCCCCTCTATCTTGACTAGCCTGCCTCCTTAAATTGTGTAACTCTTGTATTTTAATATAACATGATATTTTTTTATTTAAAGCATTAAAGTAATTTATGCAATTTAAGAAATTTGTAGAATTTGTGAAGCGTTTTTTTTTTTTTATCTGGTAATTTACTTACAAAGAATGCTCATCATCGTATATAATCCTTACTGAAATAAACGTAAAAAAAGAGCTATAAATGTTTACCATGATGACATTAATGTATGTTTTTCAGAAAACATCCCCAACTGTTTAACATGAGGCTAGTCCTGAGATGGTCTTTGGAAAAAATAGGGGTTTAAAACAAAGTAAGACAAGTAAATAGAATTTATCTACAATATTTTTTTTTTATCTGTGGTTAAAAAAAAAATCTTGGTTTCATTTTTATTTAAACTAGAACTGAATAGAGCTGTATTTATAAATAACGGCATAATTAAACAATGGAAGCTCAGATGGAAATCTGTGTTTTTATGCTTACAAGGCCACCTAACTCAGCTTCTGATAGCTCGATAAAAAAAACTATTTTTTGCTCCTTTGAGAAACACTTGTTGGCTGAATGTCAGAAGTGATATGGCCACATACCAAAAATTTAAAAAATGAATAGAGGAAAGTTAGGAGGAAGTCGCTGGTAAAAAATTGGCAGACTGAACTTGTGCTTTAAAAAAAAAAAGATGAAAAACTGCTTAGATGCTGGTTGGAAAATAAAAATCTCGCATGAAAGAGGATAAAATCTCTTGGCCAGCAGGAGGTGGAGAATAAGTGCTGGGGGTAAGTTTTTAAAAATCCAAAATGCATTTTGTATTTGGACAACACCTTTTACAATTTTCGCTCTAAATTTTGGGAGCAATTGCCTTCAGAAAACACAAAATTGGAGTCCATTGTGTGCAACATCATCTGTGTATAAATCAACTTAAACTACAAAGGCCTCTCTCTGATGGACGTCAGAAAACATTAGTGAAGAAACGGCTTCATGAACACCAAAGAACCCTGTGGAAAGGTCAGGGGAGAGAGGTTCAAAACAAGAGTTAGATTATAAAACATTATCCAAAGCTTTGAGCATCTCACTGAGCACAGTTCAATGCAGCATCAAAAAATGGAAAGAGATTTTGTGACACCACAAACCTAAAAAAAAACAGGGCAGTTCATCTAAACCGACAGATCACATCAAAGGAGAGCATTAATCAGAGAATCAGCCAAGAGATCTGTGGCAGAGAGCCAAATGTCAGGTTGGTGAATCTGATGACAGGGCAAGTGTAAGTCATGCACTTCACAAATCTATCCTTCATCAAAAAGAGGATAAAGTCGTCATTACGCCTCAAAAAAAGTGGCGGCAACATCATGATGTCGGAAGCATTTTCTTCTACAAGTAGATGAAGATGGATTGAACTAAATAGAGGGCGATACGTTAAAAAAGCCTGTTAGAGACGGCAAAAGACCTGAGACTGGTTTCTGCTTCAACTGGTCAACGACCCCAAACATTAAGCCAGAGACACAATGGAAATGTTAGATCAAAACCTTTTAATGGCTTAGAATAACTTAAAGTCCAGACCTGAATCCAAAAAAAAAAAAGAAAAAAAATGGTCCAAATACTTGAAACTTATTGTTCACAGAATCTCTCCAGAGAGTTTGATCTGTTTTTGCACCAAAGAATTGGGGGGGAAAAAACAAACAAAAAAACAACTTCTGTCTCTATATGTGCAAAGCTGGCATACATATTTATAGACTGAGGTGGTTCTCAAGATTATTGACTCAGGGTACCTGAATACAAATATACCCAACATCTGCATGATTTGTATTTGCTAAAAAATAATATTTAAATTTGATAAAAATTTTTTGGCGTAATATAAAATGTCGGAAAGTTTTGCTAGGATATAAACATTCGTAGAAATGGTAACTGTACCAAAGCAGACACAACATTTATTGCTAAGAAACATAAAACTATTTTCTTTTAAAGCTTTTAAAGCTGCATCCTCAAGAGTTTATAAGGTTAATCTAAAAGAAACTACTTCTTGTCCATACTTTAGAGAACATATGTATAAAAGTAGATCAGAGCAGTTTGGAAAAGTTTCCTTTGCTTGTTGTTTTAGACACATTTTGTGTATAAAACTGCTTCTGACCTACAGAGCATTTGCTTCCAAAGCTTTTATTTACCTTGAACCACTGACTCTGAAGCTCCTCTTCATTAAAAGCAAACGGTACTGACAGGTTGTTTATTTTGAGGCATTTTCTTGTTCAATTTGTAATGTTTATTTCATGTTTTGAAATAATTTCTTAATGCTGGTGATCTAATATCAAGGAGCACATAAACATGTTTAAAGGCTGTTGAGGATAATCTGACATGCCAAGCCAAACAGCGGAGTAAAACCTCGTGGACTGTATGGCAAAGAAAATGTTAAGTGACTGCAGTTTCAAACAAGTAAATTTAGTTTTACTCCCATATAATTCCTCTCCATGGCGGTAATATAATTAGATTTTTTGATATACAGTATTTTCTTTTGCATACTAAGACACAGGAATGTGACGTAACCCAACGTTAAATCCGCGTTTGTTCTGAGACTGATTGGGTTTTTTCGGGGGGGGGTTGCTTTTGATCAGTAGTTGAAGGCTTGGAATACCGCTAACATTATAAGAAAACTTTGATCTATTTTCTTACCATCCTGACATAATTTGATTCAAGTTGAAAGCGTAAAAGGCAGCACAGAAGTTTTAAAACTCAGAACAAATGAGTCAACCCTGGTTGTCTGCTTGCCATTTATGTACAATAAACCATGGTATTTACAAAATCTGAGCCAGAAAGGGTAGATCAGTAATGACGGGGGAGGAAGAGAGGGGGGAGGGGGATCACATAGTTTGTCAAGCGGCACTCAGGGGTTGTGACCTTTCAGACCTAAGGTCACTGTAGCTCTGTCTGGAAGCACGCAGCTTTTACTTTCATCTGTGCAGTCTAAAAATCTACAGAGATGGACAAGAGGGAACCATGTCCAGCCTCACAGACAAAATCCCGAGAGAAATACGCGAACCAACCTGCACACAAACACACATTCAACCAAAGCATTTCATGCATGGCAATCACCCTGCCCCCCTCACACACACACACACACACACACACACACACACACGCGCACACACGTACGCACGTATGCACACACACTCTGTGAGCTGGAGCCCCCCGTCAGCACACGTCGCCTATCTGTGACAGCATGCAGTTGAAGAAAGCTGGGTTAATAACATGTGTGAAAACGGAAATCCCACACTGTGGGTGGAAGCTAACAAACGCTCAGGGAGCAACAGGAGAAGAGTGTCTGCCTGCGATCCTATCGGACTTGGAGAATTTTAATTCAGACCAAAGTCTCACCAAGAGACCTGAGGTGCACAGTCAAAGAGAAAAACAGTGACTAAAATGGGGAAAAAAAAATATAAAGAAAGTGTGCACCTCCTAAAAGATCCAGCTATGGCAGAGAGCTTCCAATGAAGATGAATTGCAAAGAGTTTCCTGTCAGGAAAGTTTTGAACTTGTCTGCTTTAAATGTGCATTAAGTAAAGAGGCACAGTGCTTTGTCTCAGTGTATCAGTATGCTACACATGGAGAAGACCGCAGCATTGGGTGAGGAGAGGGGCTCCTTGGCAGTTTGTCCCATGGTGTTACATAAATGGGGCCTTCCGGCTGACCCCTCTCTCTGGAAATCTACACTTTCAAGGCTCCTAAATCTGCAGCATCTCACCAAGAATACCTTCGAGCTACAATCTCTGCATCTTTGAGGATATGAGGCTTAAAGCCTGAGGCATGAACTCGCTCTCGTCTGACCACAGTAGACAAACACACAGAGGCAAATCTTCACAGAAGCAGTAATGCAGTGTCTTGAAAAACAAACAAGCTCGCAACACATTTTGTGACATTACAACGACTAATTTTTTTATATATTTCTTTAGAATTTTACTTGGTAGATCAACACAAGGCAGTGGCGAATTATAAAGTGGAAGGAAAACGAAACATGGTGACGGGGATCCAACTGAGCCACATGGAGAACGATTACTAAACTGCACACAGACAACAAACCGGAATATAAAAATAATGAATCCCAGAACGTAGAGTATCAAGCTATTTTTGTGACAACTTCCAGGAAGGCGCAATCACAGCAGGAATCCCAATGATCTTATGGAGATTGCAAAACTTAGCGTGCAGCGGTTTCCGCTCTCTTTTGCCTTTGCTCCCAAAAGCTGATTGCGGCGGACACGCATGGACGTCTTGCTGGCCGAGTAAAAAACAAACAAACTAGATCTTCGAAGATACCTTTGATCCAGAGTACGGCCTGCTATCTGTGTAACCAGAGACGGTATCTCAAAATAAGATTAGCTGCCCAAAAGTGTCCGTCGGATTTTCTGCAGTAAGAATTTGACTCAAAGATGCTCCAAGAAGAACCCTTAGGATAAAAACTATTTTTGTTTTAGTTTATTGTGATTTACTTTTTTATGTTTGGCTGCCAGTTGTTTTTTGTTTTTTATTAACAGCACACAAAGGCACATGTGGGACTAATAGGGGGTTGCTAAGTTTTGCAGTAGCTAATTTTCTTACCACACCTGCCATCCATATGCCAAATTGCGAGTCGATATCTATGGTTTGCCACTAGAGTCAGTAACGCCATTGGATCACCGTGAACGTGTTGTTCTCTGTTAGGTTTGAAAGCTAACTTGCTAATACTCCACGTATTATTATATAATACCAAACCTCACCAGGCAGGTCAGAAAGCAATAACTGACAGAAACTGTGAGATTTTGGATATGAATTCCTGATAATGTCTGACTTACTCATTGCGATTGCAATTAACAGTTTTCCTTGGCACTTATTGATAATTATTTATAACCAAACTAAGCCTAATGTTGCACAGTGGCATTTAGTAAAACTGTGCACTTTTATTCAGCTCCCCAAATAAGCTCCCATGAGGTTTTGTCCCTGGATTTTCCTCTATCCATCCCCCAGTGAACTGTGATGGCTTCCCCGCCCCTGCTGAATAAAAGAAATCCAACAGTATAATGCTGCCAGCACCATGTTTCGCCGTGGTGGTGGTGTGTTCTGGGTGAAGCTGTTTTTCCTCCTCATACAGTTATTTGTTATATGTTTGCTGTGTCCCCTACATGACTTGTGGCAAGCTTTAAATGGGACTTCTTTTGGCTTTCTTTTAACTTTCCTGCATTTATTTTCCCAGTATTTCATAAAATCCAGATGTGTGGAGTGCATGAATAATCTCTGCAGGTCCTCCACAGTTAACGTGAGCCTCTTGGCTATTTGTCCAAATAATGTTCTGCTTGTATTTATCCTCAGTTTAACACACACCGACAGAGAATTAGGTTAGTATTTTTGTCATTAGGTGACTTGTTAAGAATCAGTTCTGCTGGATGTGTGTAACTGTATTAGATTAAAATACAAACTCGTGCCACATCCTATATGCAAAAAATAGAGAAAAAGTGGGACCTTTTCTACCCAATTCATAAATATGTAGAAAAACTTGGTGGTTTTCTGACCTGCTCGCCACATTTTTCCTTTCTTACATTGCTTAATTCCATCTGCAGTTTCTGAAACAGACCCGCTAGTGTCTGTCACATCATGGATTCTCGTCGAGATCGACGAAAACTGAGCAGATCGGAGGCCACAACCGGATTAACTAAGGAAATACAGCAAAGATAACAGGAACTGTTTGGATAAGTTCAGTAGGAATTCCTCCTCAAATTCCTAAGTGTTTCATTACTTATTACGGTCCCTAAATTAAAACGAGTAGAATCTCATAAAGTCTTTGAGTTTGTAGACCGTGTCCCACAGTTTGTAGAAATATTAAGTCTCAACACAGCTGCTATCCTCTCTGTCTGCAAATCCTCCTATAATGTATCTATAGACAGAGATGCACTAATAAGGCTGTTTCTCCTGCTTAAACTGATTAGTCATTGTTATTGTCATAATATTATCCATATTTATGATATTTATGCACTACAGCATCAAATGACCCCCAACTTGATTTTATGGTGCTGAGGGGAAAAAAAATGCATGTAAGTACATGCTGCTGGTTTATATATGGACTGAAAATAGTGAGAAATCTAAGTCCTGATGCTTGGAACATGGAGGGGGGGATCAGATTTTTTCAGACCTGGTGATCTGAAAGCAGTGGGTTTATGGGGAAACATTTGTAATAAATTAGAATATTGCTGAAGTACATAAAAAAATGAATACAGAGATATTGGTTTAAGTACAGCTCATGCATTTAATACTTGTTTGGACTCTTTTAGCATGAATCACTGCCTCAGTGCGGAGTTTCCTGCATGTAAAGACTTTTTTCTTTCTCTTAATTTTCCAATAATATATTTGGACGCCTCATGTTGTGAACAGCTTCCACTAGTGGTTTGAACTGATAATAATTATATAATGTATGAATGTATATGTAACCTCTGAGTTTTACTAATTGAATCCAGTTACTAAAATGCGCTTTTGATGATATTCTGGTTTCTTAGGATACACTTGCATGTGCTTAATTTGGACATTTGTATATTTGTTTCTCTGATCTGTGTAGAGTTTCGTCGGGGCCCCCACAGCCTCAGGCTGGCCATGTTTTCATTATATATATATATATATATATATATTTATATATATATATATATATATATATATATATATATATATATATATATATATATATATATATGTATATATATATATAAACTTTTTAAATTATAGGATGTTCGGGATTGTGGGTGTACTTTTGCAAATGACTATAACATACCTGTCATCATAACAGAGTATAATGGAGCGCTTTGTTAGACGTGACCTGCTGAACCTACCTATAGGCAGGGCCAGAAAGAAAGGCAGCCAACATAGGACGAACATTCCGACCACAACTCCCAAAGTTTTAGCTGCCTTCTTCTCCCGGGAAAATTTCAGGAGCTTCACAGTGAGGGAGCTCCTGGCCTGGTGCGCACGGCCTTTTCCGGTGCCCGGTGCGCCGGGGTCCTCGTGCACCTGAGAGCCCTTGTGGATCCTGAGGGTCAGCTCGCTGGTGTTCATCCTTTCCCGCATCACGCCCGCCTCCAGGTTCTTCGTGGTCCTCTTGGCCACGATGTAAACGCGGCAGTACATGGCCAGGATGACGGCGAGCGGGATGTAGAAGGAGCCGAGAGAGGAGAAGAGCGCGTAAAACGGCTCCTCTGTGATGAGGCACACCGTGTCGTCTGGCGCCGGCGGCTGCTTCCAGCCGAACAGAGGTCCGATGGAGATGACCACCGAGAGCACCCAGACCCCGAGCATGGCCAGCAGAGCCCGCCTCTCCGTCACAATACCCGGGTACTGCAGCGGGTGGCTCACTCCGATGTAGCGGTCGATGGATATTACGCACAGGCTCATGATGGACGCCGTACAGCACAGCACGTCCAGCGCGGCCCAGATGTCACAGAAGATCCGGCCGAACACCCAGTAGTCCAGGATCTCCAGGGTGGCAGAAACCGGCAGCACCGTGGTGCCCAGCAGCAGGTCGGCCATGGCCAGGTTAAGGATGAAGTAGTTGGTGGGGGTCCGCAGGTGCCTGTTGCACACCACCGACAGAATGACGAGGATGTTGCCCACGATGGCAAACACGATGAAAGCCCCCAGGACCAAGCCGAGCAGGGCGGCGCGGGTGAGGTCCAGCTCGCCGAACCTGGTGTGGTTCGTCCTGGAGCTGTTGGTGGAGTTGACCTGCATAGAGTCCCACTCGAGGTCCGAGGAACCATTTTTCCACAAGTTTCTTACATCGTCAGTGCTCAAACTCATTTTGAGTCGCGACGTGCTCCATAGCAGGCTTTCTATCACTATAACTAAAGAGTCGGTGCTGCGCGCAAGTGCTCAAACTTCCCTACGTCCGCATGGTTCTTTCAAAAATCGCCGAAGCACGAGTCCACATCAGTCCATTGCGCAGCCGATCTGTTCGCAGGTCGTCCCTCTCCCTCCACATTCATGAGGTTTCAGCGGAGAAGTGAGGGCTGTGGCAGTCATCTCCAGCCTCCTCTCCTCCTCTCCCACACACAGCGCTGCCACAAACTGACCAAACATACCCAAAGCGAGCCGACAGAGTGCGCATGACGCACAGCACAAAGACAGTGACTCTTCATAATTGTAACCATGCAATCCAGTTAAAAAAAGTTTGTATGTTGCGGTGCGAATTATTTTTTTTTTTTGCGTTTTCAGGACAAAATTATTATTTATCGCAATAGCTTCGCGATTTTATAGCTAGACCTGAACAACTTGGCTGCCTTTATGCTATTAGTGACATGTACGGGAACACCCCTTTTCCCACCAGAAGATGTTGCCTAATTGAACAAATAAAGTGTTGCGTAAAAGGCGCATTTCCTCCCCCTTGCCTTCCCCATGGTCAATGGTTGCCTTGATGGCCTTGGTTGCATTCTTTAGCACAGCAAATTAACAAAAAACAAAGGCGAGCTGAAGTAACCTATTAGGAATAGAGCTGTGCTTTCAACTATTTTGTTTATTTACCTTCCTCCAAAAAGGAAAAACTGTCTCGGACAATTAATAAGACACAGTAACAGAAAATGGGGGAAAAAAAGAGATAACAATAATAATAATAATATAGATATTAATAATGAAGCATAGCTCCTTGCAGAAGTATTCACCCTGGTTTCACATTTCGTTAGATTAAAAGCAATCGACTGCAAACTTTTCGGCAAACTTCTCTACTACTTTTTTCATCTAGAGACTAACATTTTGACCCTTTTGTTCCAAAATAACAAAAGCTTAGCCAAACTGGCTAACCTGTAAATATGTATTTACTACATTGGAAACAATTCTCTAAAGTTTTAAAATCTCCTTCAGTCATTGGTACTGAATTTTAGATAAACACTCTCATTATTACTGTAATTTTAACTTATTCTAACTCCAACTTGTGGTTACAGCACAAACCTGCAGCGGCTTAAAGGATTCTGTGTTACAGTATTTCTGTTCAGAGTTGCAATACTTTTGATGAATAGAAAGAGAGTACATTTCAAAAATCCTCATTCAGGTTCAGCTCTGGACTTCATGGTGGTCAGCTTATGTGTGAAACTGCTTCCTGAACCCAGTTTTATCCCAAATGAATCCTAGCATTGTCCTCCAACAAGGTGCAACAAACAACCCTCTCACATTGTTGCAAAAAGGAATTCGTAGCCTCCAACTGCATCATTTGGGGTGAAATAACGCATTGTCGACTAAAACATTTTATTCTCCACAGTGCTTTTCCAATAACAGACTCTTAACAGTATTCTCAGTTAAAGCCAAATGGTAGCTTATGTCATGCAGGCACTATAACTAACAGCTTGTGAATTTATGATTGTTTTATTGACAGTAAACGCAACATGAGCGGTTTAAAATGTGAAATTGATTTTTGCATGCTTGCTTGTGTAGTCCTACGCAGCTGTTTGTTCCAGTTTGACTTCTCATTAGTCAGCAGGAATGATCAGCGTCTCTGCTATTGATTAGCTGTGGGATGTGTAAGCAATGAAGG
The DNA here is from genome assembly GCF_001443285.1 of Poecilia latipinna. NCBI lineage: Eukaryota > Metazoa > Chordata > Actinopteri > Cyprinodontiformes > Poeciliidae > Poecilia > Poecilia latipinna. Next base: position 235,876 of record NW_015113137.1, on the reverse strand, counting down.
GTCACCAGGAGGATGTGTGTGTGTGTGTGTGTGTGTGTGTGTGTAAGAGAGAGAAAGGGAGAGAAAGAGGGAGAAAACAGGATTGTAAAAGCGGGTTTGGCGACTTTTAGTGTGATGATGATAAGAAGGTCCAACAGTAAAATTGGAGTGAAATCGTCCTCTGTGTTTATACCCCTTCCTCTTTTCAGTCATTTGCTTCTCTCTCCTTGTTTTGTTCCTTCGCGTTACCCTTATTATTTTGTAAGTTAGTTTTCTTCTGCTAATTAAACTCCACTAAGATACAATCTTTCCATTTCCTGTCTCCCACATTTGGGTACAGCACACCCACCACTCATGACACATGCAGTCAGATCACTGGGGGATTGTGAGGCCAGTGTGTAGCAGTGCATGCAGAAAATGCAATGAAACAGACAGAAAAGTAAGGACAACGCAAAGATATCAAAAAAAAATGTGTGTTAAGAGAAAAGTTATAATACCCTACTCCATAATCACTAAATCCTAGTCTTACACCACTTATCTGAAATATCTCTAGTAAGATGCTTCTTCCTTATCTGCAATGACATGAAGATCTGGGCTAGTCCAGGATTTTTCTGTTTCTTACTCCTTGGCCTGTTCTTGGTGGATTTACTGGTGTGTTTTGGGTCATTGTCATGTTGGTGGATCCATCCCCAAACAATGACTCTTCCACCCCCGTGCTTCAGAGTTGATATGAGGTTCTTTTTCTGGAATGCAGTATTTGGATCTATGTCAAACATGTCTACCCTCCTGAATGTCCTGTGAAGACATTTTAGGTTCTTAGGACACTTCTTTTAGTATATTGTAGTCTGTTTTTAAAGAGAACTTGCTCCCATGGCAAGACCTGGACTTTTTGGCTGCTGCTTTGAAGTTTCCTCCCTTTTTTTCCCCTTACCAGCCTCAAAAACCATTACAATATTCCGCAACACTAAACTAAACTTGTTAAGTTTAAACAAAATATCTTCGTGGGGTTTTAACCATCTTACCATTTAAAAAAATAAACTTCTGGGTGTCCTACCTTATTTATAGCCAGAAATTAATGTACTTCACAGAACATTTTTAAAGGTCTTTTCTTTTGTTTCTATTAGTTTATGATATTACTTGGATTTTTCAGAATTGATAATATTAAATATCTCCTGTGTATCCAAAAATATTAGAAAAACATACAAACAGTTGTCGGGTGTCCTATTTTTTATTTTTTATTTTTTTACAGGACAATTGATGGTAAAAAACAATGAGCACTGAGAACCCTTTGTTTGCTGATTGCCTTTGCACTAAAATTTGCCCCATATTTGGATAGTGGAAGAAGACGCATCCCGTCCTGAACCAAGTGCTTCCTCGTTGCTCTGTGTCAGAGGACACTAGGTTTTATAACTTGTGTCTTTCTTCTTGTAAACACAGACATTATTCCGCGACGTTCTGTCGGCATCGTTTAAGATAATTTAATAAATCGCTCATGGCTATTTCTTTTAAAGAAGATATAAAGTTTTGTGTTGTTGTTCTAGCCAAATTTCCTCTTCTACAGAGTAGATATGGATCTTGCACATACCCGAAAAGTAATTAGTGTGCCTCCTGACAATATTCAATAATATAATACAAATTAAAAAAGAATTTGAAAGAATAAAATTAATTTCCTTTTGATTGCGTCTGAGAGCTGGGTGGTGTTCCTGTTGTTGTAGAGCACTTGAGCTTTGTGTGACATTGTCTTAATCAGTGGGCACACATTGATTCATGACTTTGCGCCGCTAACAACTCCCTACCAACATTCCTCTTTTCTTAATTGCAGTGACGTTTTTCTTATTTTTGTATTTGGTTCCCTACATACTTTAGAAAGGCGTTTGGCTGGATGTATGGCGGATTATGATGTCAGGATTCTGGGTTGTTTAGAGTTCCTTTGGTGTTTCGATTATTTCATTCTAGTTTCATTAACATTCTGTTCCTTGGTTTCTTATTTTGATTCCGTCAGCCTTGTTTCTATTTTACTTTAGTTCAGTTCTTCCTCAGTTAGATTCATTTTCCCAGTTGTGTACTCACCCTGGGTTTCGTTAAATTAACAAAATAATCTTCAGAGCTTACAGTACAAAAACAGTCATTTAAAAGTGCTTTTAAAGGTGAACATATGTAATGAAACGTATTACACTAAAGAGAATTCATTGATCAGTAGTACACCTCATCATTTATCTGTGTTTCATTGCTGGAAGTCAGTATTTGATTATTTGAGCTGTGATTATGGATGTATGATTTTGTGTCCTTGCTGCATGCATAAGCAGAAACTTCCTAAAGATATTAAAGATTATGATATATTTATTCAAAGTTTGGTCTCTTTGGCTAACAACTTTTCAATTTAGTGTGTAGAACTGTTTAAAAATACATTTTGCAGGGAGAAAAAAATATATGTACTGTTCTATAACTTGCACTTTGCAGAAAGATAATGTGCCAGATAAAAGTTGAATTTGCATAAAACCAAACTAATTAATGGCTCTTCACTGCTTTTAAATGACATCTTCCACATTCTGAATATTTAAAAGACTCAACAAGGTCTGTGCTGTGAAAAAGAAAAAAAAAAGTACAAAGTGTTGCTTTTAAGAAGAAGAGATAAGATTTTTATGATGTCACCTTAAATAAGTTCAAAGTTCTGGTAAAGACAGATAGCTGCTTGTTGTCAGACTGTAAAGCTTCCCGTGATGACTGGATTATTTCTGAATATCAGTCGTTTTATGGAAGATGGGATTAACTCTCTTGATGTTCATGTTCAGAACTCTGCAGTGCGAGTCCTGCACCGTTTCTGCCAATCAATTACTCTAATCGTTGTTTAAAGGTCAGCAAAGGATTAATTCAAAACCCTGACAGAGCTCATTAACAGAGCCAGCCTAAATGAGAGAGGCACTTTTTGATCTCAGGAATCCCGACTGCAGTTCATGTAATCTCTTATCCCTAATTTGAACTTCTTGGAAGGGAATCAGACATCCACTCTATCTCTTAGATCCACTTAGATATGATCATACTTCTTCATACATAAATCACTGGGAATTATCCTTTTCTATAACTGTGACAAGATTTTAGGACAAGGATCAAATGCGTTGTTTTTTTTTGCCCATTGCACCTGTCTTAATGCACTGATTTTCTTTTTTGTAATTAGAAACGTTTAACCTTCTTTAGGTTGTGTCTAGTAAAAGAAGGATGTCAAGAGAGAAGGAAAAACAAGGTTCAAAATACCAGACTGCTTCAAATTCAACTTGCAATGGCCAGAGAAAAAAGATGTGGACACTTCAAAAGTCTGAGTGCTGCTCTTTGGTCGGTTTCACTAAAGAAACGCAGGAGTTTTTTTTTTTTTTTTTAAGCTCCTTTAGGGAACATTAAGTAGATCTTTAACAAAGAAATTTATTAGAGATGTTGGTAAATCATTTGCACAGAATTAATACATAAAAAAAATAATCAGCAGTTTGATCTAGATTTGGATTGGAATCCAGATTTTTAGAATCACTTTCTTTATTCCTTGCTGTACATTTAACTTCAGACATTTCTGCTTGCTTCTGTTTTTGTTATGTTCAGGAGGAACATAATTTCTAAATTACAGGAGGCAGTGGACTATTTGAGTTCTTTCCCCAAACATGATTCGGTCCGCTGTGCGGTTATTTGCCATTCATTTAATCAACTTATAAAAAATCTGATTAAAGATTCTAAAATTTCATCCATGGAAAGTTTCTGTAAGTTATATTTTAAGGATCAGTTCTGCATAAGGACATTTCATCTTAGTCTTCTAATTTACTTTTAATGTAATTTTTAGATTCTCAAAATGCTCTCCTACAACGACAGTAGGATTTTATCACAGGAAAATCAAGATTTGACAGGTTTTCTTAATCTTGCATTGCCTTTGCTCAGGACACGACCGCAGACTGATGTTATCAGTTCTACTTACTGAAAACACATGTTTGGTATTATGTTTTTAAGTAAGTAAACAAATGCTGACTTGATCACATTGAACAGACTGGACTGATTTAGGAGCAGAGCAGCGTAACATGTGAGAAAGTTACACACACACACACGCAAACACACACTCACACACACGCACGCACACCTACACGCATGCATACACACAGTCTCCAGTGTATGTTGCAGCTCAGGAGGCCGGTACCTGTACAATTTGTCCTGTGCTTATGTAACATAGAGCAACATGTCTCTCACACTCACTGTGGATGTTTTTAGCCTTGGATTTGGCAGATAAATGAAAGTGAAACCCACATGTAATCTATATAGATACCAGCCCACTTGGTGAGTGGGCCGTTGTCGGGTGGTGTAGTCGACCCCTACGCTAAATATGGATGACGTTGTGTAATTTTCAGGGACCCACTCTACGTTGCATTGCAGACAGAAACTCAGAAATGCGTTTAATAGTTTTGGTTTAAAAGGAATGCTTGAAAAAGCAACATGTCCGAGTCACATATGCAATGATGAGTTGTGTTTGGTGTTGGTGGAGAACCCCTGAATGTTGGCAAGGCTGGAAGGAGGCACATCATGTGAAAAATAAATAAATAAATAAATAAATAAATAAATAAATAAATAAATAAATTTAGAAAAAAAGGCAAGGAGTGTTGTAACGTAATCCGTAAATACCACAAACAAAGTTTGGTGAAAGCTTGAATTGGCAAAGTAAAACACAACACAAACTGAGATGAGCTCTGATGAAAACCTCTGACTACATATACAATGAGAAGAGCTGACAAACCAGAGACGGGTGTTGTAATTGGTAAATTGAAACATGGTGAGCGGACAGCAACACTAACGCAGAACAACTGCTGCAGAGACTTAAAAACAACAGCGAGAGCCTGTAAAAACATGAAAGGCAAAAAACAAAACACATGATTAAAAAAAAAAGAAATCATTGTGAAGACAAAATCAGTGACGCAACATAAACCTTTTTGAATCCCGCTGAGGGAGAGCAAGCGTTCACCTACGAGCTCGACGTTGCGTATCGATTTAAAATGTTATCTGCCCAGTGGATCGGGTAATTACCACTGTTGCCTCGCACAGCGATGTTTCTTGCATGAATGGCGCTCTGCCCAAACTCCTCCCTCTGCTCCCCACACACAGCCAAACACAAATCAACTCCTCTGGTTCACCAAAAACTTGTTTAACTTTGATGTTTGACCTGTCTGTATAAAGAGTTTTTCCAAACTTGTCTGAAACTCAGGTGGTCCTAAAGCATGGAAAACATTGCAAAATATTTCTTTTTTTATGTGTTCTGACCAACAGAACAAAACTTTTAAAACTGTATATACTCCTTAAACACAGAAAAAAAAAATACAAATTTAACTGTATACCAAAACAAATGTGCATCATATGGCAGCTTTTCAGTGTTTTTACCCAAACTTTTCTCCACCAAGATTATTCTACAGTACCTACACTATGCACACTAGAGGACTGCGTCTGTTTTTATTTTACTTAGCTAAATAAGCAAAAGGAAACACTTTGGACATCCTTCAGCTTTTATTTATTTATTTGTTTATTCATTTATTTATTTATGTTTGACTGATGTCACCCGTATGACATGCTGAGTTTAGCAGAAAGCCCAGTTACCCAAATCAAAAGCAGTCTAACTAAGAGTGACTGACTAAACTGCTGATTGGGGCTTTCTGTGTCTACCTTTTTACCTGGTTCGTCCCCCAGTAGTCCAAAAACATTCAACATTTAATATTCTCAGTGTATCATTTTAGTAAGGACGCGTTGACTAGATTGTAGCAGTAAATCTGGGTTGCACATTTTGATTGTTTCAGTTGTGAAACTCAAATTTTTATTCCCGTTGCTTTATGTTCAGCTTAGTATTTCTGTTTGAACAGAGATATCTGTAAAGAAATAGAACAGCAGAAAGAGGCATTCATTAATCTTCCTTTTCCGGATGCCATTCATCAGTTTGAGATGACGTATTTCAGAGGGAGCAGAGTGGCAAGAAAATGGGAAAAGCAGAGAGAAACAAATCCAAAGTGCATCATTAGCACTTTCCCTCCAGTCAGCGTTACTGTTGTGTCTGAATGTTTAACAGATGATGTATCAGACACGACGCTGGCTGAGGTTGAGCTTAGATGTCCTCCTCAGCCAAGAAGAGACGGTTTTGAAAGGTCACTTTGAATAATCACAACAGGGAACTTGGTTCAAAAAGAAAATACAATTATTTGCTGTAGTTTTGGGACAGTGCTAACTTCTGCGGGAAAGGAAGAACTGACTTTGATGAATTAAAAAAAACAACAACAAAAAATGGTATAAAGTTTAGAGTTTTGCTGCCTCAGTCTGTCAGATCATTATTTGAGTCAAACAGCTGGTACTTTCCATCCCCTGCATAAAGCTTTCCATATGTATCATACTTTCAGTCAGCAGAAATATTCTCTTTCTCCAAATTTCCCTCCCCTGGAAAAACAAGGAAGTTCCCATCTGGTTATCTTCAAAAAGGAAAAAAAAAAAAAAGATTCACACCTAAGCCCCGAGAAATGACAGGCGAAACCACCTGTAGTACATTTCAAAGGAACAACAACACAGCAGCCACACTGAGACCAGCAGGGTCTCTAATTCCTCAGTTTCTCTGGAAACAAACGTCTGGGCTTGCTGCCGAATGTTTCTTTTTCAGATAACGTGAAATATTTTGGCCAAAAAGTTCTCATATCTGTCTCTATCAATTGCCTCTTCAAATGGGAAACGGGGTTAAACTGTCCCTCTGGACTTTGTTGAATATAAATATGAAGGAAGGGAAGGAAAATAGGGGGCGGGGGGAGATAATAAATCTGCCATTTTAAAAACTCTGATTTATTTCTAGTATTTTTCTAAAAACAAAAATGACCAACCTGTTCACGGGGACAAGCTCCAGTGTATCTTGAGGCTTAAGGGAGCTGAAAAACGGCAGAGATGTCCATTTCCTTCCTCTCACTACAAATCAAACTGCTGATTTGACTTTTACAAATGAAGCTCCGCAAATCCTTTCAGCTGGAAATGGATACCTGCAGACGTAGTGGAAATTTTGTAGACATCCGTGACCAGCTGCAAAATAATTTAATAAGCTGTACTATGAATGCGCGACACATCTACATCCCAGACTCTTTAGCCGTGTAATTTCAGAATTTATGTGCAAGCAGAATCCATTTTATTACCTAATAGTGTCCTTGTCCAGTTTCCAAGGAAAGGAGTGCTTTCACATCCTTCAAATCTTCCTGAATTAGGATTTTGTCTTCCTGTCTGACGGTGCACTGACATCACATCACTGAAGATCTGCATACCAACAGCTAACTTATATTCAAAATGAAGTCTGACAGTGGTCCAGACATCTTTTTTTATTATTATTATTTTTATGATGATGTCTATCATCTACAGGGATCCAAATGAATAAAATCAAGTTCTGCAGTTCATTAAACACGAACCACAAATTGAGCTACGCATTCAGAAATCACATAAATTTGTTCTGGAACTGTCCATCCATTCTTCCACTGTCTTCTGCTTCTCTGAGGTCTGGTTTTAGGGACAGCAGGGCCAGAGTGTAATCCCAGGCCTTCCAGAGTCACAATATGATACATTTCAACCCCTTTTGGAAGCAATTTCATTATTGTTAACTCCACAATTCACCACTACACCTAATAATCAATAACAATAAACTAATAATGGTTAACAGTGTGAGTAGAAATGCTTTTCTTCTGGGTAGAAAAACAGGACAGGTTGGGACTGAATGGTAAGAACTAGGTAAGGAAATAAGTTGGTGATGGAGTGAGTTGCTAGCAGACGTCATAGGTCTGAGAATCACTCTGCCTTGAACTCACTCTGCTTTTTAATAACTTTGCAAAGATAACCAGAATAGATTAGGCCGTTTTGGACACAGATTAATATTTGCTGCGTTATAAGAAGTCTACAGCCACATGTGTATCTGGTTGCCATGATGTACCGTCAATCCTTCACTTTAGCTCAATGTCCCTGAGACATTCAGTTTCACCGTTCTTTGCTGTCCTGTTAAGTTATCACATCTGCCCATATTGTCACAAGGATTTTTTTCCCCTTAGTAAAATCAATATTAACTGAAAATAGGATTAAAAATTATTAAACACATGAATTAGATTATTAAATGTGTTTGATAATCTGAAACATTTAGATAGGACAAAAATACAAAAAAAAAAAAAGAAATCTGTAAAAACTTATTCGCAGCACCTCAATTGTCAATTACGTAATTTCGATTAAGACCTGACTGAAACACCCCTGGATGACTTCATCAGGAATGCTTACAGTTGCAAAATCTGGGTGTGAGAGCGCACACTGTTTGACAAAGACATAAAACAGGATGAGGGCAGAGGGGAGCGTGTTGAAGACTAACGCGCGGCGCTGCTGTTGCAGAAGGTACGTCCATCAGAGGGGATTCTTGGCTGATGATGCCTAAAGCTGGATATGGTTTGGCAGGAGCCCAGGCTGCACACACGGAGCGCTGCTGAGTGGACACTTTGGCAGTGAGCGGAGCTCCCCCCCGAACCCCCCGACTATTAGATGATTGCCTCTGAGGTTTTATGAGCAATGGTAAAACTTGTTATGTCTTCAAAAGTTTCTCCTGCAGTTCATAAGGATGTGAGCTCTTTGATCCTCTACAGTCAACCATGGTGGAAATTTGTGAAACTGAATTGTGCATGCTTTATTACTTAGGTGGATTACATATTGTGGCCTCAACTGATTGCTGGGCTTAAGGCCGTTCTATGAACAGGCAGTTCTACTTCTCTATACCCAGTTTCCAGTAAAGAGCCGTGCCATTTCACCTTTACTACACAGACGTTTACCGACCGGATAAGGTTCATCATGATTAAAACAATTGTATTGCACAAAGCTGCACTGCTTCCAAATACCTGCCATTTATCCTAATAATGCCTCCTGTTCCACCCGAGTGTAAAAACCAAATGTCCCTGCTGAAAACTCCCTCTGTTTTAAAAGTGAGTGTGTGTCTGCGTGTGCATGTGTTGCATTATGTCTTAATAATGATTACCACTTTGAGATAAAGTTGTGATTAAAGATTATTCCGGCTGTCACTGAAAGATTGCCTGTGAGTGTAGCACAGATGTCTGTCAGAAGAGGTTTGTGGAACAAAGTCAGCTGACAAACTAGTATTGACATGAGAATAAGAACAGATCAGATAAATTATAGTGTTCAGGTCTGCTTTGTTCGTCCTCCTTTGATCGGAAAAGCTTTAGCTGATGTGACTGGAGTCAATGTTACAACAAATCAAAGTCTTTGCTGTGAGAAAGATATTCTGTTCTCAGGTTTATCTTGAGCTTTCAAACTGTCTGATTGTTTAGAAAAAGACAACTAATGAGCAAAACTGGGAATGTTACCTTTATTAGAAACTATTTGTTGTCTTTGTATGGAAGTCCCATACAAAGATGTTTCTCAGATTTTCTGGACCTGAGATCAGAAAAATCTTGATCCGATTTGGGCTGCTGAAGTTAGCCTGAGTTTTACATAAACATTTACAACTCATTTTAGCTTAATTTAATTCTATTCCATTTTAATTTGATCTCAAAGCCTTTGATTAAATGCATTTTTTTTATTTAGTTTTTAACCACTATTGTAGATTTCATCCCTACGTGGAATTAAATTTTGTTTTATTTCATTTATTGTCTTTCTCTTTATTTTGTTCTTATTTATGATTATGATTGTTCCTTTTCAATTCAGAAAAAAATATATACTGGTGTGTGTTAATAAATTTGAATATTATTAAAAAGTTAATTTACCTTTCACTGAGTTAAAGGTAAAGGTCATTTTATTTATATAGCACATTTTCAGCAACAAGGCAATACAAAGTGCTTTACCGGAATTAAAAGGAAATGCAAACAAAATAACAAACCAAAGGAAAGAGCAAAAGAAGACAAAGCTAATAATGTTGATCTAAAGTATGTAAACTAGATGCTCCTGTTCAGGGTTGCTAAGTTTCCTCTGGTCTAATTCCTTCTCTGGGTTGGGAGAGCAGGAGTCTAAAGTATTTGCTAAACTAGTTTTTCTGGATTCCAAGTACTAATCCCTGTTCTGGGTTGATAAATAAGTTTAAGTAAGTAAGAAAGTATCCTCTGGACTTTCTAAGTGTGCTCTAAGTTTGTAGAAGTAATGAGTACTCCGCAGTTCCTAAGTAATAATAAAAACTAAACACATTGTATAGATTGAGTACACAGACTGATGTTCTCAAGCCTTTATTCTTGCTAATTAAGATGATTTCCTGCTTACAACTAATAAAAAAGATAATATGTGAAATTAAAATATTATATTAGGGTGATGAAAACAAAGCTTTTTAAATATGGAAACGTGGGAGAGATGGAAAAAATACTTTAATGCAAACCTAAAAGTTTATTTCCAAAAGGTCCATTTTTTAATCTGACAGATGAATTCAAAGTCATGTTCCAATTTAGTGAGATGTCTGTAAATCAAATTACACTGGATTGGATGTCAAGTTCTCTTTGGATGAAATACTTTTTGTTAGATGGTTGAAAAGCATTCATTGACCTCCAAACAATGTCTAAAATCAGTGTGTCATTCTTTTGATATTTTATACATCACTGTTGTGATTTGGGACTTTGAGGCCAATTTATTTCATCAACACTGTAAAAACCTGTCTTGCTGTGAGGAGTCGGAGGTTGTCCTCAACCTCCGAGGTTCAAACCTTTCGAGGTTTGAAATGCTGGCCTGTTAGCGTAGGCTTTTGTTGCCTTTGATTACTCATAAAAGACACTCGAAATTCCTTTTTGGACACACCTGGACAGCTTCAAATCTGCCAAACACATGCAATATTATCTCCACAGGAATCTTACAGACAGATAAATTGGACTCAGATTTTATCCTCCTTTTATGCAAATATACGTGTTGCTTTGAGAAACAAAGAAATGTTTCCCTAAACTCACCGCCACATTCAGTCACCTCTAGTAATGAGAACCAGCTTTACAGTTTCAGATGTAAATACACTGATCAAGAAGCTCAAAGTTCAGATACGATATGCAATATAATATGCAAATGCTGTGAGATTTTTTTTTACTTATTAGAAAACTCTCCAAAGACCAAGCTAATTGATGCTTTACAAACAAATGGAACCTGACAGACTATTTGGGAAAAAAATTGAGGATAACAAGTCATATTTTCTTTCAGATTTCAATGTTTTGACTTTTCATTTGTCTTGCTTATCAGTGCTAGTCTTTCGATTTTAGAAAATTCATTTACTGATTGAAATATATTAGTAGTGGAGCCAAATGTTTGAAAATTTTATTTTTCTGTCTTCTCTAAAACTATTAATCTTGCTGGTATTTGGCCAAAGCTTATCTGGGTTTCACTGGAAAAAAAAGAAAGAAAAGAAAAACAAAACTCAAAAGTTTCATTATTTTCTAAGCAGTTCACTTTTAAGAGATGATGGTGAACCTTTGTGAATAGAGGTTATTTGTAATTTATTTAGTAATTATTAATTAGAAGTTTACCTTCTATTTGTATATTTTCTGCTCCTCATAGCAGCTAATAAGAGTGGAGCTCGAAATGAAAACCATTTTTTGTTTGCAAAGCAGATGGTTTGAAACTGGTGTCTGGCTAGATCTTTACCTAAATCCATTGGTGGGACCTTGTGGAATAAAATCTCTGGCTGGAAAATCAACAGCATAAATGTGAGTAAGAGTGATGAACTGTCCTGGGAGTATATGTTGCATTGGAACGCCTCTTTTTTAAAGAACTCAGTGTTTTCCTGTTAGAGACTTTCCAAAAAGACATCAGTTCATACCGACAGGAGAAAGCTTAAACTCCCTGAAAATGTAGCTTGATACGCTTTAAGTGAATTTAAAAAGCCTTCGGGTTCCTGCTGTAGGCAGGCAGTCGTGTTTGCAGCAAATATGTTAACCATAATGACACATAACAGTGAAATATTGGAAGAATCTCACACCATCACAAAAAAATGTTGCTCTACAAGCGAACGGAACCTGCCAAGGTTCAGGAGGTGAAGTAAAAGTAGAGGTCTTTAAAATCTCTTTGTTCAAAAAACTTTGTGCACATTTTTTTTCCTCTGTTGAGTAACTCTTATGCACAAATTAGAAAAAACATTGGTGAAGTCTAAATAGGCGAAGAGGGCTGAACACAATACCAGATGTGAAACAGGGTTTTGGGAGCAACTACACTGCAGATTGAAACCTTTTTCCATGAAATTTAATAAGATTATATACTACAGATTCACCAAAATCAGATTAGACATCTAACAACTACCCATGTCTCCTATTCCTGTTGTTTAAATGCTTAAACTACAAACAAAAGTTTGAGCACTTACTTTTTGATCATTTTTGTCTATGTGCTGTTTGTTGACTTTTCGTCAACATTCATCCAGTTTGGAGTATCACTGATTTTGATTACAACATGAATGAAGTATATTGTCTGCTGTGAATGCTCCTGGAACTGCACAAGTGGACCAACCAGTAAGAATTTATCTAATTTTCCGACGATAGTGGAACGAAGCGGTGATCTCAGCGGTCACATGGTCCTGATTTCCCTGTAACCTCTACCACAGTTATGCTATTGGAATCCCAACGTACTTTTGGGATTCATTCTATATATCCTGATGATGTAACTCATTTGTGTGCACACAAGGGAGATTTCGGGCACATGTTTGTGCCTGCTGGTTCTGGTCTTGCAACAGACATCTGGCAAGAGAAATGGCCGTGTGGAGTCTGCACAAACTTTTTTTTTTACAAGTTGTAGTGATGAATGTAACCAAAGAAATAATGTTCTTTGCAAAATTCCTGCTCCATCTTCAAAAACACCTAAAACTAAGGTCAGAATGTGGACTAACATGAGGAATAGAGTTGAGAAGTGTCTTAGACCTGAGGTGGGACTGCAACAGGCAATGCCGTTCATGTTGAAACCAGAACTGACTCAATATTGGACCCATATAAAGTTGAGCCTTGTAGTCAATAAAGTCTCAACTTATGCTCACAAATTGAGTCGTGTGCCTCATCATCTGGGCTGTTATGACCCCTAACTGGATCTGGCTTTTGGTGCAGCGACATGTTATTGACCATTAGTTCTTTCTTGGTGCAGTCCAATTTCCCATGCTTCACATCAGTTTGATTCTTACTTGTTGTCGTCGTCGGAGTTTGCTGTGGGCAGGCACTACATCCTCCAGGGACAAGTCACAGGTATGACATCACATCCTCCTATTCCTATGTTATTCTCCTGCAGTTTTTAGTGTGCCGTCAATGTATCGACTCACTGATGAAGCATACACTCTTTGACCTTCTAATGTCGTACCGGTCTTCCATTTAGTGGCAACACAACAAAGAGCCATTGAGGCCTGGTCTTCACTAGCACTAGCCTCTTGAAGTTGTGCTGTGGTACCAATGTTGGCAGCAGATCCTTTAAGTTCTGTAAGTTTCAAGGTTTGGATCAGAACTGATCCAAGCCACAGATGTTTGATTAGCTTGAGATCTGGGAAATTTAAAGGCCAAAGAAAGACCTTAAACTTGATGTTTTTTCTCCTCAAAGGATTCTTCAAAAACAGCTTAGTTAACGACAGGGTGCATAATCACGGTCAAACAGATCACAACTATGTCAGNATGACAGAGATTGATCTATCTGTTGGACATAGTCTGAGAAAAATGCTTAGTCTGTATTTTTTTAGTAAATTTCCTAGAATTGACATAGCAGAAAGGTTTAAAAAGTTTACTTAACTTTGATGGTAAATCAGCTAAGAAGAAACTAGTAAATTTAGGCGGCCCTTTCCATTGAGAAAAGACAGACTGATTAGGAACCAGTGTAAAAATGGCGAATCTCCAATGTCTCAGAAAATGTGACTGGAACACTGTGACAGGAAGGTAAGAGACAATCTGGCAAGGCTTTGAGAAGAACAGCAAAAATAAAGAGAGGGAGGTACAAGTGATGGTAATTAGCAGAATAAGGTGGGTGGGAGGATGCATTCAAGGCAGAGCAGGCATAAAGTTTGACAAAGCTACTTGTCAAGTAATACCAAAATAGATGGCAGGACTCGTGGTTTTCCCACATCATGCTTCCTGGCACCGTTTTCTTCCACTGCTTTTTGTCCAGTTCAGACATGGCTCATGTGGATTATATTATAAGGGCCGGCCTTTGCTGCCCATGTAACGTGTGCCTTTCTGAACCTGTTGTCACTTCACCGCTCTTTCATCCTTGTTTTCTTCCTTGAATCTTTTTTTAAACCAGAGGCAAAGCAGAAATAACCTAAAAAGGCTACAATTTAGAAGGTGTCTAGCCGCCTATATATAGTTTGATCCTTGACAAATGCCTGCTTTTCCAGCTGCTAACACATCAACTTTGAGAATAAAGGGGGTCACTTTGTCACCCAGTGACAAGTGTAATGATGACATGATCAGCCATCATTATTAATTATTCTGTAGCCTGTCGTATTTTGTTTCTTTTGCAAAGCAGAGAGGCAGCCTAATTTTTGTGACCAAACCATCCCAGACACACAGAGTATCCACTCATTTTTAGACAAGAGGCTATTGAGTTTGTGTGTCGTTTGATGGCTAGTCAATGAGCAGAATGATCCCATTTTCCCAGAAGATCTCATTAAAGTTGTTCTAAATTCATCCGTTTGCCTGGGGATTGGTAAAAAACCCCCCACCTGAACAAATAAATGTGAAAAGTAGTTCTTTTACTCGAGGCAAAAAGGTTAAAACAGATAAAAAATTGCCCAATAGTTGTCTGATAAAATTGATTTCCTTTGCAAAAGATAAACATGTTGTTTTCCTTCAGGTCAAGCTGCGCTGCGCTCATCATACACTTTTCTGATCTCATCAAAACGTACTTTAGATCTGCTAAAACTCAAACAATCCCCAGTCTGTCTAAATGATGAGCGCATCATGATAAAAATCATAATTAAAATCTAAAAGAAGACTCTCTGAAATGTAAAAACGAAAGTCGAGGTAAGGCATGTGGACAGTGAATTTCTGTATGGGAAGAAAAATTGTCCTTACATCTGTTTTGCTAGACTCAGCATGTGAAACTAAAATGGTACTTTGAAATCAGCAGGACATCGTTGGTGACCTGACCTCAGCCTTCGACTCTATGCAGTCGCAGCAGCCCTCCAGTGAAGAAACACAAGCTGTCAGTGAAGAAAACTCATGTTCTTTCATAAAAATGTGATCCCCTGCTGGGTTTGTGAGACTTAAATATACCCAGGACTAGCACAGCTGTGGTTTACGTGGTATGTGCTTGAATCAAAGGTCGTTACCTTTGTACAATTTTCCATCACATCCTCAAAAAAAAAAAAAAAACATGAACTGACATCTTGGAGCTCTACTTTTATTACATTACAGTCATTTAATCTGAGGTTCCTACGCAAACCAGTGGATCGACTTTGTCATGTCTGGCATTAGGAGGCTTTCATTACTTGTTCCATTTTCTGTTGCCTGGCCAAAGGAAAAAAATAAAACTGGTTAAGATTTTTTTCTATGAAAATGTACAACGTGTGCTTTACTATTCCTTTCAACAGCATGAAAAACAACTAATAAACATAATCGCTAAACAACTTTTGATTGAAGGTCAGGGAAAAAGTTGTGGCATGTGACAAAAATCTTGACAAAAATGAAAGAACTGAATAAGTTAGTGGAACAAGAATTGTTTTTATTTTTGATATGTCCAATTTTTTCTTATGTGTCTTCCACTGAAACAGAAAAAGTCATGTTCATGTTATTGGCTACTGTAGTCATGTTTGCTGCCAGTGGTACATTACATCAGCCAACTGCTTAAATCTACCAATTTTGGATTTTTTTATTTTTATTTTTATAAAGGAAAGACAATTTTTTCCTGACTACTTTTTCTGTGAAGATTTGTGTAAATTTCCAAGATGCTCTCAAAAAATCAAATGCTTTGTGTGGGTTAATCATTGCAGGCATTTTCATAGCAATGCGGTGCATATACAATCTTGATACTTTTTCAAACAAAATGTTTTGCAAGTGTTTTTACCTCTCCAACTAACTTTAGATGATTTGTTTCATTGCAATTTTATTTCATAGATCAACATTGAGATCCTGAGATTGAAATCTGAAATGGAAGAATTTTTACACAGAAAAACTGTAAAAAGAAAAAAAAAACAAGTGAGAAACCTTCCATTTGCACTTTGACTCGGAAAACATGTGGAAGATGTTCATTTTGCCTGGTAAAGTTTAAATATGGTAGCAAACAAACGCTGCTTATCAAACTACACACATAATCCCCACAGTGAAGCATGGCAGTGGCAGCATCATACTGAGGTCATACTATTCTTTAGAGAGGTGGAGAAACTGCTCAGAGTTAAAGGAAACTTGTGGAGATTTTAGCACATTGTGATAATAGAAAAAATACTGCAGTGGAGGTTTACTGTCAAGCGCGATTTGCGCAACTGTTGCTTAGGGGCTTGAATATAAATGCACACAGGAACATCCTTTTTTTCCCACTTCAAAACTATCTCAAAAATATCTGCCACTTTGTGTTGTTAAATCCCAAAAATTCCTAAATCCCACTGACGTGTATGATTGATCAAAAGTTTGACGGTTTGAAATGCTTAACCGCAATATTTTGCTTTACTTTTTGCACACTTTCAATCTTAGCCTGCGTTAGAATGGTTGCTTTTGAAAAATTCAAAAACAGAAAATAACAGAGACGTGTGAGAGGCTGATCAGTAGTTGGCCTTCTTGAGATTTTCTTTTCTTTTCTTTCTTTTTGGCCAGGAATAAATCTGAAGAGGCTGTTCTGATGCTCCCTTTGTGCCTGCAGCATAAAGGTCTCATCCCATGAAGTCTCAGAAGAGAAATGCTTTTAATGCTGGACAGTTTTATAATTTAGAAGGTATATTAATAGGGTTACATGTTTTTGCAGTCATAAATCCCTGCTCCCAAAGCCCTTTCCAAATCCTAAGAACAAAGTGCATCTTGAAAGCTTCGTGTGGAAAAGGTTAACATGAACGTACAACCAAAGGACATCACAAACCTCTCTAACAAACTGGAAAATATCAATCTCTTTGTTTTGGTTCGCTTTTATAATATGTACATGTGAACACTTCACATAAACTTAAGCACCACAAAAGTTTGTTTGAGGCATTGTGATCATCTGAGTCTTCCAGGAGGACTTGCCAAAAGGGGAAAAAGAACATGAGTCTAAATAAACTTCACATGGAAGTTTGTAAATAAGTCCCAAAATAAGGCCTAACAGATAGCTCTCTTGACGCTGACCATGGCCAAAGTTCTGCGAGGAGGGAGATATTTTCATCCTGAGAATTGTTCTACACCATGAGATCGTTAGGAAGCGAGGAGAAGCAGGGACTTTCTGCTAATGATTGAAAAATTGGCCTGGAGACGTTTAGACACAGAGAGGAAGATGGATGGTCGGAGAGCTGCTTGCTAAATTCCAAATGAGACGTGCAGGGAAGCATCCAAGTTTGAGGGAAAACTACTTTCAGGTGCTCTACCTCACCGGTAATCAAACAAAGATATCAAAACCACTTTTGTTTACTATCATTCATCACTTTTCTGGTGCTAGCCTCACTCTAAGGGTTAGGTTATCCTGAACTGTCTCTGTTGTTACGCTGCTATACACTTGCGCTGCAGGACGACAAACTGACCCACTTCCTCACTCTGCTACTTTCTGGTTCTACTACCCTCCAACTTGCATTGTCTCTGTTATTTTAACTGTCAACTTTGTTTTCTGATTTTATTTATTTATTTGCTCCACAGAAGCTACACCTGGTCTGGCGTTCTGTTTGACTGTGACACCTTCCAGAAAAAAGGCATCAGCTGAAATATGATGCCAACAACTAAACATTTTCTCTCTCTTGCTATTAACTGTTTTACTTTTTTTTTTAATGTAGAAAGCGCTGGTTCATCAGTTTCTGTTTCTTTTCTGTGTATTTGCTTCATCTTCTCAAACCCTCAGTTGATTGTAACAGATGTCTGCCAGGTTTTCCTGTTTAAAGAGGACATTTTCCTCTCCACTGTCACGACATGCATGCTCAGTAAGAGGGACAGATGCAAATTAATAACACAATGCAAGGGATTGTCCACTGTTGCTATGTTCTCATCCAGGAGGATTGAATGCTGCAAGTCAATCAGTTAACCTTTTTTTCTAAGGTTAGCTTTGAAAAAAAATATAAAACTAATCTGAATAATGACCTGAACTTGATGCAGAAAACACACGTACTTGTTGATAACTAAGATCAGTTGGAATGTATGATTGAACTGAAATGAATGATTTTTGTGAAGTGCCTGGAGATAAAGTGGAGTTCATGAACTTCACTTTATCTCAGTTTTCAAACTCTAGAATACAAATAGACTTATGACCTGTTTACTTTTGGACATTTTGTTTTTTTTTACAAATTACAAAATGTTTTTTTTGACGACACAAACAGCATCAACTTTTGGTGTTATGGTTCTTTTTGCCATCTGTTCAGAAATGTTAGGCATAAATAGATTTTCTAATGCAAATCTAAAGACCACAATGCTGCTGACTGACCACTGTGAACAACTAACTGGCCCTGAAAAAGTATTTACACCCCTTGACATTTTCACATCTTGTCAAATGACAACCTCAAAGTTGTATTTTACAGGGACTTTAGGGAATGGACCAACACAAAGTAGTTCTTTGCTGTGGAGTAGAAGTAAAATGGTGAATAATTTTCTGTATCTTGCAACCAAAAACAAACAAACAAACAAACAAAAAAAAAACATCTGAAAGACGTGTGTTTATGTGTAACCCCTCTGAGTTGATGCTCTGCAGAGCCAATTTTGGAGGTATATCGCTACCACATTTTCTCATTCACACACTGATATTTTTTAACATCTTTTTTGCAAAGACTTTCACACTCAGGCAGTTTATGAACATCAGTGTAATCATGCTGGATTTCTGTGAGCCAATAGCTGTGTAGAACTGTTTACAACGAAAAGCAGATTTTCCGTGTTGCAAACACATGGTTGCAGTTATGCTGGGACAGACACTAAACATACATAATGACATGGGCTTGTGTACGTATGTTTTATTTATTTGAGTTTGAGTGCATCCACTGCATGTGCGTGCAGAATGAGTGAGGAGGCATCAAGGAAAGATGTTGAACTGGACCACAGAACGAACATGCAGTAACCTTTTGGCAAATAAATACCAATGGATACAGGTGGTAATTAACAGCTTCAGTCAAGCCAGTTGGTGGACAATTATTTCCTCAATTTCTTTCCTAAGACTAAAATAAACTGATCAATTTGCTGCCTGAGTTGGTTCCCTAAATTGCTCCATTCTGCTGATAAATTAACATGTAAACATAATTTTTCATTGCTGAATATGGTTTTAATTTTTTTTGAAGAAATACCTGAAATTGTTTTAAGGTGGTGAACACCAGAGATGAATGTTTTCAAATGTCTTGTGCCCTTTGAAAACTCTCATATTAACGTGAGTGAAAGCATATTAATTCGTTTAGGCTATTTCTGCTGCCATGTTATTTAGCTTTAAAGCTGGACTAAAATGCAGACAAATCAAATCAAAATCACATCAAATTTTATTTGTATAACACATTTCAGCAGCAAGGCATTTCAAAGTGCTTCACATCATAACAAACACAAAGGGAGATAAACCATGACACAAAAGGAAGGGAAACTAAAAGGTAAAGACCAACACATATCAAGGAGTATAAATCAAAATTCACATAGAACAGAACACAAGAACAAGAAAATAAACACAAACAACTGAACTAATATGGGACCATATTTTTAATAACAATGAACACTTAAGTGAACTGAAAATGGCAAGACTTACGCAAAATAAATCAACAAGAAAATAACCAAAACACAACACAAAAGGAAATGAAAACATAAACTCCCCAGGAAAAACAAACACACTTTGCTTGATTTGTATCTAAAGAAATATATAACCTTTCAGACATTCCCACATTGTTTGTAAGGTATTTACCTGCTCTCTGTTTTTGCCTGTGTGCTTTCCAAGCTTTATTTGCTAATTGGAGTCAAAAGGTGCCGTTCAATTACTGTTCAAGTAATGGATCAGTGCTCTGCATGATGGCGGATGAGTAGCATCTAATGTCGTTGGTCTCTTCCGTTTGCCATTTCTACTCTAATCCTTGTCTTGTTTTCCCCATATACCTGTTATATTTTTATATCCCCTCTGTTTTAGGGCTTTTTTTGCAATCCTTTATTTTTAATTTCTGTTTCTAAAATCTGCCACTCTGAATTACAGCCCAACAAATGTGGCCGTATTAGTCCACAGCCTCTTTCACTCGCATTCCAAAAATGGTTCATGGCTCAAAAGACATAATTAGGAACGAAACAAACTTTGACAAGTCATAGCAGAAATGTAAATAAGTGCTTCACTTTCATGGGTCTTATACTGTCAGACTGTCAGTGCTCTGACAGTTACTTTAAATTTAATTGGTATCACCTGTTCTTTCCCTTTATCTAAGCAGTCAGTGAAAGAGAAGAACCCACTAAGAGCAACTTAGCCCTGGAATCACATGAATGTTGTACCGAAGAATAAGAGCCACCAGCTCTGAGGCTGCTGACTGCGATCCAGCAGAACAATTCACTCTTGGATATTTCCATTTATAGAGAAATGCTTTCCTCTAAAGGGGACAAAAGTATTTATCACATCGTACTTTTGAAAGGAAGAATAATATGAGGAAATTTATCAACCGCCTTCACACTTCAAATCGAAAGCATTTGTCCAACAGTTTTCTTATATTTTGAAAATGCTGTAAATTATCAGTTTCACTGAAATATTTAAGTGATGCAATAAAAAAAATTGTGAAGGAGGTTTGCCTCGTTTAGATATCAGATAGTTTGGTTTGGAGACGACAGCCAACACGCCCAGGTGTCCAAGCAGTTTGCAAGATGCTCAGACGACTCTTTAAAACTCAAAAGTGTCATCATCGTGGGACCGGCATCAGGTTTCTGCTGCTGTTTGTGTCAAAGTGCATGTCTCTACAATAAGAAAAAGACTCCACAAGTTTAACTTCAATGGCAGGTGGGCAAAGAGGAAAGACAAACTGCAGACTAAAGTTTGCCAAAGAGAATAGAAAGGATTTCAGGAGTGATTTTATTTAGACACATACAAATGATTTACATGGGAAACAAAAAGAGGATGTGTTTGGTGTGACCATCCCATCATCATAGGATCCACAATGAATTTTGCTGATTCATGCTGGTGCTGGAAGGAAATGTGACATTATCTGAAAAGGACCTGGTGCTGAAGCAGAACTGGATGCAGCACCACCATGTCAATGATCCAGAGAAGATCAAATAAAGGAACCTGAAAAACAGATCCTACAAAATGCAGAGGACCGAAGTAAAAATGGTGGGAATGTCCCCAGATTTATTTTGCCAGTTAAAAAAAAAAAAAAAAAAAGCAATTTGCACCACCTGTAGACACTTAATGGATGAATAACTAATCCCAAAATAAAGTGTGTTACAATGACCCATCTTGGTTCAGAAAGCTGTCTCAAATCATAAAAGCAGGATTAAACATCAGCTCTAATCTGGCTTTAAGGTTTAACTCTCCATCATTTTAACTCTCAGATGAGTGATGATGGCTCAAACGTGGAACGAAAACCTGGTGGAGGTCTCAGACGTGCCACCAAAGCCTAACACCTTTTGTTTTTTTTTGTTTCTTACAATTTAATAGGTTTAAAGTAATGACAGGCTATACAGTATGTGATTAATGCATTTAAACAGCAACTTTACTGAGATACTTCTGGGAGTTGTCTGAATAATAATGGAAAGAAACTCCACGTTTCCTGAAATCGGAGCCGTGGACAGAGAGAGGAAAGGAGGGGGTCTAATAATAATTCCTGTGGGGCAACACATTAAAAAGAAGCAGTGGGATGTAAAGGAAGAGTGGGATGTTAAAGAGAGAAAGCGATGGAGTTGGCCTCCAAGGACATTTTATGGAGTGTCCTAATTTTCTATGACGATCGCAATGGGACCAAGCTTTATAGGGACAGGTAGCATTGCTTACAGGTATAATCTATATACCTCTTTTCTCTTTCCAAGCCAAAAACAGTGGCAGTAGTTGTAAATTGTTGTGTCCTTGTGAGTGAGTTGTAATTATTCCCAGCCCCCAGCAGCTTGCAGCGACTGAAATTAGCAGACCAAATGCATCTGCTGTGCTGCACCCTGTTGTTTGCAACGTTTTCCTCCATAGCTTGTCTCTGTGAAGTTTGATAAATGTTTGCCTTCTTGATTGTAATCATTGAAATCTTTGGCCTTGATCCCTCAGAGGAGGCTCAGCGAGTTTTAAAATGCATTTTACAATCATAATTGTCATCTTTCATGGATTTAGAATGGGTTATTGTGCTGTTCTTTAGGCAAATAAATATGTTTTACTAGTTATTTATTGTACATTTTAAATTTATGTGATTGCTGGTGAAAAAAAAAAAAAAAAAACCCAAGGGAAGTGAGCTTTGGTTCCCCCAGGACCAAACGATCCTGAAATAGCATCCGGCTCTAAAGTACGGAAATTCTTATGCATGTTAAGCATCTGTTCAGGACATGAAACTGAACAGGAGCATTTTGTGACTGATGCTGAAGATTAATTAGAATCTCAATCTGCCTAAAACCATGACATAACATAACATAACAGAAGATGACTGTAATAAAGTTAGACTATTCTTAAATCAAGAATATATTAAATTCTGTCTTTTTTGTTTTTATGTGGAAGGAGTTTTTGATGGAGAGGATGAATTTACTCATAATCAAGCCTGTTGTGACCCCTTGCCCACAAACATGTTTACTTTAACAACAAAGTCACTCAGGGGACTTTCACAAATACGCATGCAGACTCAAATGTCTGCAGAACTAATTAAAAAGAAATCACCTGCGGAAAGATTCACATAAGCTTAGTTGAAATCTTTTTTTTCTTTTTCTTATTTATTTTTATATCTTCAGCTGTGGTCCATGACCCAAGGCCATCTGACAACTTGTCCGGAGGGTAATCCAAACAAGTACACGGTCAGTCTGGTATGTCCTGAGCTTCTGTTCTTATTTGTCTCTTCCTGTCTTCTTTGTGAGTCACAACCAAACTGCAGCGGCCAGCTTCCCATGTGAAAGCAGACCGGGTCTGCCGAGAAGGTTGTGGCTCTGTCTCACCATCTAGTTGGTAGCGGTTATCTGGATGCACATTTATAACTCCCAACATTTGTTTGTACAGATACCCAAACTGGACCACAGAATTCAGTTCCAGTTGACGTTCTTGAAGCGTCCCACCTGCTCACACAGATGTAGAAATCAGAACAACCTTTTGATTCAGGTTTCTGACGTGATGCACTGAAGAAGGCATGTGAGGAAATGTGAGGGTAATTAATATCCCTCGAGCCTCAACCTCTATGCCTCTCCAGCTTAAGTTAAAGGCCAACATCTTGGAAAAAACATTAGTAGTGTCCAACATCCAGCAGCAATAAAAGATGCATGTTTGCTTTAAGGACGATCCCATCCAGTCAATGGCTCATAACCAAAGAAAATTCAGTAAATATTGTAACACCAAAAAGCTAACGTTAGCTTAAATGTATCAAATTTGCTTCGGTGATCACTTTAAAACCAGACTTGGGCACAAACAACAGATCTAAAATTGAAGTCACACAATTGTAAATGCCACTAACAACCAAACATATAAAGAGGCCATATGAATACATCTTGGCAATTACAGCCGGCTGTCTCTGAGATTTACAGGTTTCATCCATTAAGCAGCAACAACAACATATGCATGAAATCAAGACAAAGAGCAGCCTGAAACCTGCTTTTCTCTGCGCTCTCCACATTTACTCCAATAATGTAAGGTCAGTGAAGGCACAGAGTGGACATAAGGAGTGATTATTGAGAGCATTAAAGCCCTGCTGCCTGTGTAAACAATCTGTGCTTCGAGAAGGCACCATTGACCCATTAGACCAACGCTGCAGCAGCCAGGAAGGAAAACTTTGTTTGGGGAACATGCAGCGTGCCATTTATCACACATTTCTTCCACTTTTGTGTACATTATAATCTTATTGTTTAAAAATCGAGCAAGAGAAATGCTTTGTGATTCGCAGCAGAGCTTCCCAGGGAAACTTCATGGTACACAAGAGGCATAATGATAATTACACTGACTCATATTGTTATGGTGAATCTGAATTCCTTAAAAGAGATTAGTATGATTTGAAGGAACCAAAAAAAAAACAAAAAAAAAAAACATAATAAACTTTCATAAAGATAAAAAAATATTTGCTCATAGTTTATGACCCAGAAGACACAATGAGAGCCCACCATAAAGAAGTAATGGCATTCCCAACGAACGCTAATCACCCATAGAGAGTTATAACTTATCAGCTGACAGCTTTATGTTTGAAGCTGCCATTCAAATTCAAAGTTTCTTTACATTTTCTTTACACCAGTGAACTGGAGATAAAGTACAGTTAGGTGTGCAGCTGGAAAAGTTTTTACCTTATTGGAAAAAATTTGTTTCGGTAGCATGGATCTGTGTGTACGTCATGTCTCTGTTTTCTTTATCAGGTAGTTTTGGTCACAAAATGCAAAAATTATCATTCAGTTATGAGGTGTGCAGTTGTGGGACTCCACAATTGATTAAACGTGTTAAACGTACACACGTGGACACATTTGTCTCTGTTAATGACTGAAAAAACCCTCAGTGCTCAATCAAATAACTTAAAACTGACAAAAGTAACAGTAAATTAAAAATATATATATTAAAATTAACCAGTGAAAATCAGCCATAGTTTTTGAATTGTGGTTCATAATCACAATCACCACAAGCAAATAGTTTCTGTAACTTTCATTGAAACTGTTCACCTGTAATTTGGCTCTCTCCTCTTGGCCAACCTGCTCCAGGGGTCTCAGGTTTGAAGGATGCCTTCTCCAGACAGCACGTTTAAGTCAAATCTATCCAAAGGACATTCTCCCATTCTCCCCATGAAACTATTACCTGTTGCTGGTTGTAAATATCCCCGTACGGATGAGCTGACTGATGTAGAAGTTGTCATCCAAGCCCATCTGCCTCATTGCTGAGTAAACAAAACCCTCTGAGTTCCCTGCAGGGTCAACCAATAGTCTCAAAATTATGTCATATTCATACTAAAGCCACAACATTTCCCTAACTTTAAAGTGCACAATCGAAATGTCCGACTCTGAGCAAATAATGAATGATCTGCCAAATGAATTTACTTAAAAATTTTAACAGATGAATGAAATTAGCTCCGATGTTTGTTATGAAATGTTCAAATCTCTGCAACAGTTGAAGTGCAGAGTGAAATGAGATAAATGACTTCTAAAAATACATAAATACTGCATTTATATACGCAGGTATTTTTGAGCTGCGCAGCACTGCGAACAAATATGATAAATATATAAATAAATAACTAGCAGATTTAGATTTCAAGTTTCCAGTTTTGCTGGAACACTGGCTCATAATATAACACAGATGAGAGTACAGAGTAAATTGCTCCCTCCATAATGTGGCGTGGCTGGCATCAAAGCCTTCACAATTATCTAAACACGGTTAGTTCATAAAACAGAGCAGGAAATTTTAACAATGCCCACAGCTGTGATAAACAGCTCACCTGGCACCGTTCCCTGAACCAATCTTCATCACCTCTCTCTGTGTAGAAAATGGATGTGGCCACATGACCAATTAGGCGAGCATTAGATGATTGAAATGATTTCATGTGAACTTCATCACAAATCCCCTTTATAAGTAAAACACAAAAAAATGTATATGACTTGTTGAATGTTATGGGTTATAATGTCAGAAAATAAACTACATATAAGTTACACAGAATCACAGCTAGAATGCAGGAGTCTGTTTTACTTACATCTTTACTGAAGTCTTTCGATTAAACATGCTGCGTAGTAATTACTTCCTGCAGACAGTTTTATGAACAGAGTTTTGATCACAGACGCCGAAGTGGATGAGTTACTTTCTATAAACTCCAAAGTTAAAAAGTTTGTCTTAAAGAGAGAAGCTGAGTGCTGCTCACTTGGGCCATATTAAAAAAAAATATATATATATATATATATATATTCCATTTGTGCAATTACAAAGTTTTACATTTAAAGTGGAGTGTGCAGGTTCAGCTCCATCAGTATTTGCAAACAGAACTGTTCTTTCTGAAGTATGCCTGCACCAGCTTTATTTATCTATGCAAATATTATTTGTGTGTCAAAGTATATGGTATTTTTTCAAAAGTGTCAAGATGATTGCATCAGGAATTTGTATTTTTGTGGAAAAAAAAGAAAGAAAATAAATATATTTTACTTTTTTCAACTCTGTTTCTAGATTAGCCTCTTGTAACCTCAAAAGGAAAAATTTAAAGTGCCAGTAAAAATAAGGTGCAGTGCTCATCCTGCAGCAGCATGATCTGGTTGTCAGCATGCATACAAATGAGAGAGATGGCTACTCTACGTGCAAATGCAACATGTGCTTCTCTCCCAGGAGGAGTTTATATTTGGAGTTTATCTCCCGAAATATACTGAAAAAGAATGTGCCTCTAGATTTTGGCAATCTACTAAAATAATTTTTCCACAGCTGTCTCGGTTCATTTGTCTCGACTGTCCTGCTCAGCTGCCACGATCCATAGCTGCCATTTATGTAAACATGCTGCACTGGCATAGCAGAAGCATTTGGTTTGATGAAGAAAGCCTTTTTCATCCAGAAATATAAACATTACACTCCAAATGGCCCACTAACTAG
Organism: Poecilia latipinna; assembly: GCF_001443285.1. Classification (NCBI taxonomy): domain Eukaryota; kingdom Metazoa; phylum Chordata; class Actinopteri; order Cyprinodontiformes; family Poeciliidae; genus Poecilia; species Poecilia latipinna. The sequence goes on along the minus strand of NW_015113137.1, from coordinate 209,164 downwards.
ATTTTTTGTTTTTTAAGCTTTCAGCCATGCTTTGTCAATGTCAAAGCAACTGCCTGTGGCCTTTCTGTTGACTTAAAGATACGGTTGCCACTAGTGTTGAGCAGTTTCTTCAACAACAAGCTCAGAAATCACAGTTCACTGAGCAACATCCCCAGATAACAACACCGTCTTGGATTTCAAACAAAGGGCAGCCTCGTCTTCTAGAAATTAATTTCCTATACAGTGAAATTGCTTCTCAGTGCGAAGGTGCAATGCAATCATTTGCTCCATTATGTTCACCAGCATTCTCAACAATGCAATAACAACATGATGGCTCAGGTTAAGAAGAGAACGCTTGAATATGAATTAATATTTCATCATTCAAGTCATGTGCCTTGTCTGCTGAACTTGGTGAAATGGATCCTAAAATATGTGCATTACCTATGTTAAAACAACAATAACTTAATTTTTTGTGCTGTGAAACTAGGATATAAGCAAAATTAAATCAGCAGTCTCCTTATATTTCCTGTTTAAAAAGGGGAAAGAGTGCAGGAGCTAATGAAGACTCAAGTCTACCTCACAGGAGACCCTTGGTGTAGGCTGAGCATATAAAAACCCCAAGGTAGTCCAGCACATTGTAGCATGTGGCTGAAAATGATACATGGATATCTGTTAAAAGTAAAAGTTGGAAGGTTCTCAGTCCAGGTGGGAGACACTGACAAAGGTAATGGAAAATGACATGACAAAGGTCCTGTAGGACCTCCAGATTCATGTTGCAAAACTCAGTTAATGTTGTGATGAACATCATCTACATGAGAAGAAGAAATGAGGATTCAGGGTTATCAGTGCCAGACTGGGAGCCTGACTCCCACAGCTCCAAGGAAGAACCCCAGGGATGTTTGCATAAGTCAAAGGAACAGCTAAAATATCGTGCAAATCTTCCAAGTCCTTAGGAGAACACCCCATAGTTGCACAGTAAATATGGTTTTTCTTGATACACTGACAAATGCAACCAGTCTTTCACTGATACAGTTCCTTTAATAGTGTTTAAACACTGTAAATCTTAAAGTTATGCCACAGATTCTCAACGAGATTTTTGTCTGATTTTAATCCAGCTGTAAAATCTCTGTCCTGCTAGAAGGTGAACCTCCATCACGGTGTGCATCATCGTAGCTGCTTTTACATGTACTCTGATTAAATTACACACATATGGGCTCTATTTAACTATTAGGTGGCCTCTTCCACTGGATTTTATTTGAAGGTTTTTGAATAAAGGGGACAAATCCAAATATATATAACACTTTTCAAATATCGATTAATAATACATGTTGAAAACCATGTAGCATTTACCTTCCACTTACATTCTGTAGTACGTTGTGTTGGTCTATTACATTAAATCCCAGTAAAATAGAATAAAACGGGACAAAACGGGACTGTACAGTCGATATTACAGCAAATATGCTCTCCTGAATAAAGCCCCCTTTCCATTAAAATCTCCCCTTAGACAGGTTTTATTTAGATCAGATACCTGTCTGGCTTGTCTGTGGGCTCTCACTGGCACTGTGTGTTCGGGGAGGCTCGACCTTATCTTGCTTTTGATAGAAAACAATGGATGCCTCTGTTTTGCTCGGCCTGTAAGTGGGGTCTATGTTTGTGGCCAAATTTCTGAAAAACAACTGTGCGAGTGAGGCAGTGACTCGGTCTTCCTGTTTCTGCAGTACCTCAGCGGCGAAGCTGCATTATATAGAGTCCAGCAAAAAATGTACAGCAAATCCTTAACAAAACATTTATTTAGTAATTTTTCAGCCATTCAGGTGTGCTTTTAATCGCTGTCCTGCTACAAAGAACAACTATATTTAGGTTGATGGTGAACAGAAGTTGTTGTTAAGGATTTTCTGGTAGGAAGTTGCGTTAATGGTTACATCATTTGCTGGTTCAGACGCTCTGATGACTCTGAATGAGCAAAACAATCCCAGACCATCACACTACTGCTGTCATGTTTGACTGTCAGTATTATGTTGTTGTTTTTTTTCTAAAACGCTGCTACTTTGAAACCAGGTTCCAAAAACTTTAATTACTGTCTCGTCAGTCCACAAAATCTGTCCAAAATTGCCTCCTGGCCATTGACCCCTGGAAATAGGCATCAGACCTCCATGGCCCTCCTTGGTTACAGGCGGTGGATGTTCATATGTATGGATCTTTATGCATGTAAAGTATTAATATACTGTGAGCTATAGGCCTGAACTCAACTGAAGAGGGACTTTTGATTTTAAAAATGTATGATATATGTCCTGTCCAGACTTCACTTTTAGGAGAAATTCTGACTTTAACACCCAGTGATGCTGCCTGGATGCAATTTAAGCTTCTGCAATTACAGCATTATCTAGAATAAGGAATATGTTATAAATGCAACATCGAGCCACTTGTGTATCAATTTCCACTCTGAGAAGTCTTTCTAAGCCCTGTGTTTTCTGAGGCCTTTTCAGGTTACAATGACCCAGAAATGACTGAACTATTCAGGTGGATGTTTTAGAAATTATTCAGGGCAATTTCTGAAAACAATTTTTGAAAGGTGCTGTCTTTATGCTTTTTATGTGTGAGGTACACATCAATGAGGGAATGTGCTTATGACTTATTCCCCACTTATTTATTTTCTCGTATTAGTGATTAATTGTTATTATTATACCAGTCTTGTTTTAACTTCTGCAAAAGCAGCATGCCTACACCTAGAAAAAAAGTTTTTTGTTATTAATTATGAATCCAACAGTTTTCCCAGTGGAAGAATCATGAGCTGCAAAGTGTATCGGTTTTCATGTGTCACTGTCAAACACAGATTCAATCGTAAATGTAAAAAATAACTCTGGCCATAAAAAGTGAAGTAAAAAGTAAATCAAATGTTCTGCACTTCGCCAAGAACTCAGCAGATCAGAGAGAGACTTGTGAAGGGTTTGGTGGTAAAACAATATCTCCAGCTTCAGTATCACCATCCGCCGTTTTTAAGGATTTTTACTGTCATACCATTTGACAATTGCTGGCTTGTGGTATGAAATTAAGGTCCCAGATCAAGAAGTCTAATACTTTTAAAAAAGTTTTTGTTGTTATAGATATTAACTCTGAGAAGACTATGCATGCCCTCTGTAATCTGAGGTATGCAACCATGTGTGAAAAACAACTTGTGTATCTCTGAGTCAGTGTGATCCCAATCTTTAAAGAAGCAATCAACGACTTGTTTGCTCTCTTTGGGGCAGCGGGGCTTTTTGACGTATTTCCTCGACAGCTGATAGGGCAAACATGCTGTCAGCAAGTTACTACATAAAGATGAAGCTGGTACAATGATGAGTATCTCTCACCTTTTATCTTTACTTTCTTACATCCAGCGGCCTGTGAGAGACACCTGATTGATTAGTTCTGCTCAACTTTGTCTGAGCAGGTAGGGCTTGGTTAGTTTTATTTTAAAATGCCTGTTTTAGCCTGAGAATGATGAGTAAAATAGTTGCAGCAAGTTATGCCTCTCCTTAACTTTGCAAAATGAATGATGAAGTCATTCATATAATGAATTTTTACAACAAAAAAAAATTGTTATAAAGTTTTTGAAAGCCACAGACAATTGAAAAGTTTTTCAGCTGCAGAATAGCTGATCAGATTCATATGTTAAGATTCACTTTGAAACTTTAGAAGGACATTTGTGATGCAATGGAGCTAAAAATGTGAGCATAAAGAAACAACAGGGGATTAAACAACTCAATAGCAGGCATCATTTTCTATAATTTTTTCTTTCTTTATTTAATGAACTAACATTAAGGTTAATACATGATGCAGTCAGAGTCCCGGTGCGTAATTTTGAGGTTTGACGTTGACGTGCAGAAGCCCAATCAAAATGTAATCATAATGAAAAAAGATGACCAGATTTTCACACGGAAAAAAAAAAAAAAACATAAATATGATTTACTAATATTTAAAGTGCGTTTACTCTTATGGTCCAACTTTAAACAACTCAAATATAAATTGTCAGATCTCTAAAAAATAAGACATTCAATATGACTGAGTTTTCTTCTGGCTAATAGTTTTATGCTGTTACTGACATAAAACGTTAACTATGATAGGAATTCTTCATCAAAGGCTCCATAACATTTTGGTTCAATGGTCTGTGTGTTATACGTTTAAAGACTTATACGGATTTGCCCTTTTTTCCTTACCAGTAATTATGAGTTATGATGTAACCTGACAGATCGTAGTTTAACAATTGACCCTTAGCCGTTTACTGAAGCAGAGACCACAGATCACACGTACGTCTGTCTGGTCCGGCCCATCAGTGGTCCACACGCTTCCACAGGGACATAATAACGAAGCTCCAACATAATTGAGACATAAAGCCCACCACTACTCTCCATACACTAACATAAAACAGCTTCCAGTTGTTATTTGGCTTATTCAGAGGCTTCCAGAGCAGCGTGTAGCTCTTAAACCCCATCCACCAAAGGTTTCAATGACTACAGTTTTTAAAAAAAAGAGTTAGAAAGGCAAGCTTAAGTAGTTTTCACATTTGTTTTTGTGCAAAATCTGTACATAGAGATGAAATTACACACATGCAGTTTATAAAAAAAACAAAACAAAAAAAACTCACCTCACTGTCTGACATTAATTCAAATTAAACATTTCCTGTTTCGGTTCAAATAAATCCAAAATTATTTCTATTTCTAAAATGCTAGCATTATAAGATTTATATTTTTAGAGATTTATTTTTTTAATCAAAGTACGGGTGGTAGGAATTATGCTCTTGCATGCTTTAAGAAATGCCTTAGTTGCATTTATTTTTTAAGTAGTTCTTGGCTGCACAAAAAGTTTGGTTTTGCAGATTTTTTTGAAAGAAGTTATTTGTCATATTCTTTTTTTAATATCTCTGAATAAATCTAGTCAAATTAAAAGTTTATTATTTCTGATTTTTTTTTTCAGTGCTCCATAATTGTTTTGAACTCAAAACGTTTAGAAACTTATTTAAATATTTGTTCAAACTTGATAATAACGAAGCTGTGACCTTCATCAGCAGGTCCCTAAAAGAAATACTTGTTTTAATAGTAGTAGAAGTTAACACAAGCCATTTGTGAAGTGAATGTTCACTTTAAAAATATTATTTATTATATTATTTAAGTGGCTCAATTACATCTCAGATTCTTTGATCGTCTTGTCATGTTGAAAAGCTTTGAAAACTTCTGTCTGCTTCGCTTTTTGCCTTTTAATTGGGCTGCAATTCCTGCCTGAAGTGGACTGACTTCTAAGCATTTATATCTCTTATAATTCACTCACATTTTATTCTGAAAAATAGCTAAATTCAACACGTGTAGTGTTATCGGTCTCTCAGGTCCGCAGATCAGCTGCTTTTGGAGGTACCGAGATCAAGAAGGAAGCTCAGAGGGGACAGGGCTTTCTCTGTCATGGGCCCCAAGTTATGGAACGACAGGTTAGAGAGGCCCCTTCTCTGTCCACTTTTAAAGCTCGTCTTAAAACCCATCTATTTTACTTGGCTTTCAACTCCAGCGGGATCTAGTTTTAAATTGTCTGTTTTTGTTTTTAAACTGTAAGTTTTTATTTTATGTTTTTTTTTTTATTGTTATGTTGTGTTTTGATGTACAGCACTTTGTATCAGCTGTAGTTGTTTTAAAGTGCTTTATAAATAAAGTTGGTATGGTATGGTATGGTATGGTATGGTGTAAAAAGATTTTTTAAAACTTAAAATCTGACAGTAATAATGCAATGCTGGTTATAAGGCAATGAGCAGAAGAGTTGGATGTAAATGATAAAGTGGTGAGAAGCAGAGAGCTGGGAAAGATTTACCAAACACTTTGCTAGTTCAACTGGAAGACAAACACAGAGAGAGAGAGAGACGATGTTTGTCTGCTCTACTTCCTGTAATGAGTTTTTAAAACAGGAAAAGGACGACAGTCCTGCTCAGAAATGATTAGACAATATATTTCATCATTAGAGTGAGTTAAGCCAGTGAAAAAAGTGATTCTGAATAGATATACTTGAGGAAGCGTAAAAATATCTTCAGTCTGTTGAAAGCCTGCATGACATCAACGAAAACTGACCAGAAATATGTCATAAAAACACCAATCGTAAATCATCTCTTGCGTTTTACTGTTAACGTTGTTAGACAAAATCAAAATTTGATTGTTAGCTGTGACATATCCAGCTGCTTTGCTAAATGGACCCTAAAGTGTTAAATCACAGCTCCTTAAATTTAGCTTGTTCTCTGGGGAAATCAACATTTCTGGCCTTCTTCTTTACTGTGTGTTTACACACGTTTGTTTCTGCTGGAAATAAATATTTTGCTTTCATTACATAAAGCAGTTATCAGACGTGCACATATGACGGTTTTAAGAATTTTTCTAACCACTTCAGAAACGTCAGTCCCAGAAGATCAGAGCTTATAGGATTTTTCAGTAAACCAGTGAGGAGTGAGCACTTACCCCACAGGATGATTTAGAAGCGACTCGCCATCCTGTGAAGGTGCTTTTTTTGCTGATGCTACTGCTTTTTTCCCCACATTGCTGCCGTTACGTACGAGGTGAAACAAACTGCAGTTGTTATCCCGTTCAGTCTCACTTCAGTGATGCTGCTTTCAGCTGAACGGGGCAAGAAAATACGCATTTTCTCACTGTCCCAAACGGTGGGACTTACTGTGAAAACCTTAGGAACAGAGAAACTCTGGATGTTTCTTACAGAAAACAGGAGTAACTCAATTCATCACTGTAATTGACTAATCAAACCTGCGCCCAGCCAGAAGGGTTTAAATCGAAGCGAGATTAATGTGTTTGCCAGGTATGTGGTGCCAAACGCCAGAGCTTTTAATTTTGCACTGGCTGCACTAATTTAGCCAGGCTGTTTACCAAGTTAATATATCCTCAGCACTTAAATAAAACGACAAGTGAGCTTTTTTTGTAGCTCTCTGACATTAAATAAAACTAAACTGTTTAACACTGTTAGAATTACTAGATTTATTTCTACATGCTTAATGCTAGGAAGATTAGACAAAATACTGGAGGATGTACAAAGAAAACTGTGGCACTGGGAATCTTGTTCAAAATAATTACTTAGTTCCTTTATATTTAGTAAATTTCTCATCAGATCTGCTTTTAGAAAAAAAAATAATCATAATAATATATTTTTTACTACTTTTAAAGATGTAAACCAGAGGTGACAATAACCATGAACTGTTTCAGATGTTTATTTTATTTTGTGCTAGATAATAGAATATAGTTCATTAATATGATAATATGAAATATTACAGTAGCAACTCTGACAAGATGAACATAACTAGAGATAAAAAAAAATGACTGGCATTAAATCAGTGAGAACTTTTTATTAAGTTCCTCCCCTGTTTGTTTCTGGAGATTCTGACATTATTACACAGCCACAAGGTAAAGATGTTCATGTTTTCCTTCTGTTGAATCTAAAACACAATATCCAGTAGAAGCAAGTAAGAATAGCGCTCTTTAACTACTTAGACCTCATCCAGAACAAACAGCAATACAATAGAAGCTCATATAACAATACTACTTCCTGGAAAGGTGACTTTGGCTGAAGAGGTGATTTAGAGGAGAAATTATGAGCACAAGATGTTCGTGTTGAATCTTCATAATGAAACTCTTGAGGAGGGAACAGGCAACATATTTTTTCAGATCTTTTCACAATGATGATTTTCTAATATCTTCTGCTAAGAAGAGGGAGAAGTAAACCTGGAGGAGCAGAAAATCATTTGGGTTTATGACTGATATTTAGTTTCATGTATATGGAAAATGTTTTGTCAGCTCAAAAGTCTTCACATTCCTTCCTCAAACAGCCAACTTGGTCTAAGTTACTTACCCTAATTGAAATGCCAAAGGCATCTGTGAGAAACTCTGACAATCCCATCAGACTCCGAGCCAAGCGAGCTGCACTGCTGCAGCGACAGCGTCTCCAAGGAGACTGCAGAGTGACAAAAAAACAAGTGCCTCCATGTTTCTGAGCTGTCTGCAGGGTGCAGCACAATGCAGCACAGCTGAGAGGTCAAACGTGTAGCCTGGGAGGGATTTTACTGACAGTTCATTCATGTTTTAGTCTTTGTGGACTTTACAGTAAATCCTAAAGGCAGAATAAAAGACATCAGACTCACAACACACAGATGGTCTTTAAGAAAATACTGCAAGTCTTGGCTGGACAGGAAGCTTTAAATCATTTTCAGTCACCAAGTATTCAGCTCTATTTTAGGTCCTGAACAGAGACAGAGAGATATAGAGATATTTGTAAAGGCTTTTGAATAGCTGTTTCAGACTATTCTAAATGTAAACAAACAAACAAAAAAAAATCGTAACTTATGTCTCAGATACTAATGTGTTCTTAAAAAAAATGTTTTAATGTGAAAGAGAGGATTTAACTTGATCCTTTGTACAGAAACATGATCAAACTGCAACAGGGGCAGGGAGTATAAACAAACTCCTGCAAATGACTTCACAGGCTTCCATAGATCTGACAAGAAGGCAGATTTAATCTGATCAAACTTTTCTTTCAGATTATGCTGCTGCAGTCAATCTGAAAAGATTCACTACATTTAAGGCTTTTTACATCTTTTCAACAGCCATGCCAGCTATTACTAGCACTTGAAGAACTGAACTTCTTTAACTGATAAAGAACAACAAATTCAATTTTTCTTTGAATTGTCCAAAAACTTTTCAGTAAGAAATTTGTTGCACTATATTTATATTTACAAAATGATGCCGTTTCCATTAAAAGTCCCTTCACCTTAAAGTACCTTGAAATTAAGGCCACATTATTGTGACTGCATGTTATATAAAATCTGTTGGAATGTCACATTTGCCCTCTCAGGTGGGCTTTTTGGTTATTTTTTTATTACTCCCTTGCTCATTGTCTTCTTTCCAGTTCCTAATTATGTTCGGCAGTGCAGATGGTGTGTTTCCTTCCTATCTTTGTTTAGCTTTTCCATATGAATCCAATAATCGGGGATCTCTGACTGCAGATGGATGATGTGCTCTTTGGACCGGACAGCTGGAAGTGCAAAAAATGTGCACATTGGGAATTCCTGAAATTCCTCAAAGTAGGTAAATTAATCAAGATTAGATTTCTCCTATGGCCTTGACTCCGTAATAACAATAGCACAAGCTGCAGTGTGAGAGTTCACAAAACTCTTAAAACAAACAATGCTTGAGTGACGTGAAATCACTGTGGGACATGTAATTTCCTAAGAGTCGCAAGAAAAATGTCAGAGAAACCCCTTCCTGCTTAAGTGCCCTCGACATGAGCCACTCTACTGATTGGATTGTTTTTTCTTAAAAATGCTTTTGACTATTCCAGGGAAAGTGCATGAGGAGGATTATCCAACTAAATAATTTATAATAACAAAGTGATACATGTTTTATAGCATGTAGATGTCGCTTTAGTTGCTCATCCCTTGTGTTTAGTTAGTCTTTAGTCCTTTAATATGTATGTTTTATTTTTTCCCCAGTTTTTTTCCTCCTTGCTGCCTCTCTTCCTCCCTCAGCCTTCTGCCTCCTGCTCTCTCTTACAGCAGCACCTGGTTTCTGATTAGTATCTGTCCATTGTCTAGGAACCACTTCTCCTTCACTCTTTCCTTGCTGGTTTCTTTAAGTTGTCCTAACCGTCTCAGTGTTTCTGTTTTGTGGCTTTCACATTTGATTGCTGTAAGTTGTTTCGTATCTTATTCTTCGTAAAATCGCCCACTTCCCATCTCAACCGGTCTGCATTTTGGTTCCAAACGTCACTAAAACCACAACAGCGTATTCTCACTTCACGACGTTGCATCCACAACATTCAGCAGAGACATGCCTTAAGTGACACGTTTACTTTATATATGAGTGTTGATAGTGTTAACAGAAAATATTTTTGGAGTTGTATCCCAACACAAGGGTCTTGGAATAGATAAAGATAGTTAAAGCTCTCCTCTGAGCTCTCCTCTGAGGGTCTTCCCTCTTGTTAAATGTCTCATCTAATTCAAGCTACAACCACTGGAGCTAACATTTGCAGTGTACACTAATTAATTGTAAACAATGACACTTTTAACTACGACCACCACTACTAATGTATTCAAATACAATAATTAACTTAAAGTGCTCAACAAGTGTGTCCCATCATCAGGCTGATTAACTTCAAACACACTGCATATCCAGAGAAAACTCTGTTTATTCCTCAAACAGTCAGAGATGCTGCGTGTGCTTCAGTCGAACAGAGCAGAACAAATGGACTGTCAATCAAATCCTGTTATTTACATGGAAAGTAATCTTTCAGCACAGCTATTGCAATGTCAGTGTATGTCGTTTGATATATTGAATAATAAAATGACAACTGATTAAATTTACAAGCTGAGATGTTTAACAATACTGAAAATATCTCTCTGTTTTTCCAAGCACTTTAACCTGTTTGTTACACTTTCATGCTTTCTGGTTGCTGCATTTTGTCCATTTTTCCTCTTTTGCTTTACATTTACCATCATGTTATGAATTGTCATTATTATTTTTTGCACGTGAAATGTTGTTACTGCTGTATATTCCACTAAAATACTGTCTGATTCGTTTTCTCTCATCTCATCCAAACTGATTGCATCTGCGCCTCACTCACTGCTACGTTTGCTGAAATTGAAATCTCACAAGGTTATTTCTCAAGTATGGGCGCGCTCCACTTGGCGTACAATACTGTAAAATTGGCACATTGTTAATGAACAATGAAACAAAAGCAGAAACACCACGACCGCAACCCTAACCCTGCAGACCCCCAACAGAAAAGGATCTGAAGGTCTTGTTTTGTTTGTTTTTTTTGTGAGAACTAAGAGGAAAGCCACTCAAATTAAATGTTATGTGTTGAATAACATGATTAAAGAAGAGCATTCCCACAGCATGACACAACCACCACCACAATGCATGTGTTTTTCACCATGTTGGTCAAGAAGTTCAATTTTAGTCTCTTCCCACCAGAAAACTTTCTTCCACATATGTACAATGCAAATTATATTTCTTCTTTCTTTAAATAAAGAAAGAAAGAAAGAAAGAAATAATCTGCCACTTTTCCATAAAAGCCAGTTTTGAGAGGTGTAAAGTTAATAGTTTTCCTGTCAACATATTCTCCTAGTTGAGATGTGAATCTGAATTTTGGCTGCCATGTCTTGGTAGGTAAATGGACTGAACATCATAACGTGACATGACCAAAGCTAGAAATCCTAATTTATGAACGTCTGACTTATATATGCTATAAATTTCTCAAAGTAAAACTGTGTGAAAACATGCACATGCCGGACTATTCAAATATTTCTTTGCAGAAACTGTTGAAAACATGCATCATTTTCTTTCAACCCAATCAAATATATATAAAAAATGCTGGAAAATGATCAAATGTTCAAGGGGTTTTCACTGCTTTTGTCAAATGCTGTATTTTCTTACAGGGGATTCTTCAACAAATAAAGCCATGTGTGAGAAGTTGGTCTCCTCTTTGAGATTCTGGGAATGAATATGACCACTTTCATCTCTACGCTGTGCTTCTGGCCTGAAAGTTTACAGTTATATGTGTTTGTTCTTCTTTGAATGACCTTTAACACACGTGTCATAAGCATCGCAACGGCTAAAAAGCCTGTGTGAACATGTGCCGCAGAAATGTTCTCATGATCTTTGACACTGGCAGTGTTTAGCGCAGAGGACTTGCGGCTTGGCGTTGACTCATAACGTCAATTATGAGCGGGGGGCTTTGTCTCGCAGCTATGCTGAGGTGGTCTGACAGGAAAAAACACTGATAGAAGCTGCAGGCAATAAGTCAGCAGGAGGACATCTGACTTTTTTTGTGAGCCTCGCTTTGAGGATTTTTTTTTTTTTTTTTTTGGGGGGTTCTTCTTATATGTTAATCTAGTCCATAACAAATGTAATATTTCTCCAATATGGACATGCTCACCAATGGTTTTCTCAACATCTTCTGGTCACGTGTTAGGATCAGGGGTGGCCAGGCCATGTTAGAAATAAAGAGAGAACTTTCTTTTCCCAGAGGACAGGAAAAGTTGGATCTGAATGAGGCCTGGGTCAGGAGAGATTCTTCCCTTCTGTACATCCTGATGTACTTCCTTTAAGCATATGTTTATGCTTGCACTTTTTTTTTTTCCTCCGTCGATTCTGCAGGATAAGATTAAACTCCTGTGAATGCTCCTGGTGGAAACGATGCAGACTCCGTCTCGGCATCATGTGGCTTTATCGTGATTTCTTTCCCCTTTTTTTTTTTTTTTTTTTTACATTTGTTGTAATGTGCCGCTGGACAGATGTCCAGTGATGAATATTATCAAGCAGTAAGTCACTGACCCACAAAAGATTGTGTGTGTGGGAACAAACTCCTGCGACCGGTTCTCCCATAGTGATGCTGTGGTGAGTGACAGCAACGGGAGTCGTGGTAGCTTCCCAACTCACTGGATGTGGGAGGGAGAATATAGGAGCAAATAAAGACTGGGAATGTTCAGAGTAACTTTACAAGATGCATTTCTGTCTGGGTCAGATATTATGACCCGAATTCTGGGCCATCTTTTCCACCCGTGGCTGTAGTTTGTGTTTCACTTCTGTTCTCTTTCCTGTTCTCCTTTACACTCACCAGACGTTTCACACAGGTCAGAATGAAACCGTCTCTCCATCTGCTTTAATCTCCTCTGCTGCTCTTCTTCTTCTCGGGGTGTTTGGAGGCGTTTCCGCTCCCAAACTCACCATGAGCTCTGTTCTCCCCAGCGGGATATTAATAGGAGAGTGGAGTGGGACACGGAGATACACTCCCAGGAGGGACGATGGGTGGGAAGTAAAAAGTGGGAAAAGGGCCAATCTGCACATTCACCAGTAGTTGTAAATCCATCATGCATGAGTTGCGGACACACACACACAAAGATTAGAGCTGGTTCTTGTGGAGGAAATTAGAAATAAATCAGTTGAGAAAATACAAAGTGCACTTTATACAAAGAACAAATTTATATTGACTTTTCCCATAAAGGCACTTAAAATAGGTTTCTGTCTTGGGGGTAAAATTTGTTCCAGTCTAATTGATTGGTTTAAAAAATGGAAAACAGGAAACTATAAAACTTTCACTGAAATTAACTGAATTTCTGTAATACGTAAGTTTTCTAATTTCATGGCTTTAAAGTCATAACGTCAAAAGTTTATTAGAGTAATGGACTGAGACCTGATGCACCAGATTTGGAAGTAGGTGCTATACTGGTCTAGATCCTCATACAGGAGGCAACATAAGTTATACATCTATTTATTTTTCTATACCTGCTTATCCTTGCAGGGTCAAGGGGAAACTGCGAGTTGCTCATATTTGTGACGTGTAAGGAAAAGAACATTAAGTTTTTAAATTAATGTCAGTTGAATTCAGCTTATTGATTCGCCACAAATTCTCAAACAATTCAACATCTCATGGCACTATTAAAAACACAAAAATCACAGGATTCAAGATTAGTTCCTAGACGGTTATTCACAGCAGAATCTCCTTTAGTGACTTGATTTAGGACAGAAACTCAACTAAAAAAGTTACAATCTGAAGCATCCACGAGGGTTAGGTTCTGATCATGAGTTCCGGATTCATAAGGGAATCGTTGTTGTTAAAACAATCACAGCAAAAAGTCTGGTAAGGACATACGGACCACTGAGCCACTCCACAGACCTGTGTGGTGTTGGAGTGGTTTCACTGAACTGCATGTGACACATTACTGTGCTACAGTATAAGTGTTTTACCCTTTGGGTGAGCCGGTTTCTTTTGTAAGGCTTAAAATTCAAACAAACTTGGAAAATATCCTCCTCACTTACTTACTTTATTGAGAACTATCCAGTGTGAAGCATAAAGGGTTTCATCGATGTCTTGTTGTTTCAAGTAATTTTCTTCTGTCCTTATGGGGACCTCTTTAGTTTGATGCTGCAATGTCTGATGATCGTTGTGTCCTGTGAGGCCAGAACTCCAAATCATTGTTCAGAACTGAAGAAGGTTAACGCGAGATTGTAAACATCTTCAAGAATCAAATAAGCAAGCAAACAAAAAAAAAAAAAAAAAATTCCTTTTTATTCATTTTAGATTTGGGGTATTAAACTAAGACGGAGGTTTAGAGTATAAAGCTGGATTTATTCTCATGAATATGCTGCCAGAAAAGATTCAACTTTAGTTTCATTTATTTACATGTTCTCTCAACCTAGACAAAAAAAAAACATGCAGTGTGGTAGTAAAGTAGTAGTAATAGTAAAGCTAATTGCAGGAAGTACACATTACATTAAAAAAAATAACAATAATAAACAAAATAGCAGCATTCCTTGTTGATCTGATGTTTCGTTAGCTCTGTCCTAATGAAGACAGACCTACCTTTGTCTGAAGCTGCTCAGACAAAGAGAACGTGTCTTCTGAAGTAAATGGTTCCAGTATCATGTTTTTGTTTTCAGTGGTAATGTGTTACACTTGTTTCAGGCCTGTTGATGTCTCATTTTGGGAACGTTCAAATACTCCAAAATAGCTCTTCCTTCATGCTGTGTAGGGTTATGCACTCTATCAGCATTTTGCTGAGGGAGGATGTTTAGAAATCTAGAGGAAGCGCTATACTTTGAAGCAAGAGGCTTGTATTTGCATCCTGTAACTTGACCATGATTGTCACACTTTTGTTTACAATGTTTTGCACTCGTTTTTGTTTTCTTTTGGTATAGTTAACCAAACTTCCTAAGGTTAAGAAAACATTACGGCAGGAAGCTGTGGTCTATTGAGAAAAGCCTTTCTGCCTCAGATGCTGAACATTTCTTTAGCATTCTGCAAGACTGACTTGCACATTATGCTAAATTGCTGTCTTTTCAATGTGAAGAAGTTATTGACAATGGCAACAGATCATACCAGTAATTCATGGGAGAATATTTTTCTTTATTTGAATTTTTGTCTTATTGAGACAACAATTTACAAGTTCAGAAAAGTATAACACCAGCGCACATTAGCAACAAAGAAACAAAGTAAGAACGGCAATTGGGAGTTGAAGGGTAATTGATTTAACACAAACTGCAGACAGATTGAGTGGAAGCAACAGGTGGAGGTGTTAGACTATTGACTCTCTTAGCATCCTTTTTCTCTTTTTCAAAAAGAACATCCATGTAGTTGCATTGGGATTTTTTTTTATTCTAATCTCTTTTATTTGCACTTATTTAAAAAAAATAGTGGCAATCAAATTTTAAAGCAACTTACTTATTTGATCCAAGTGTCAGCAAATATTTCTATATTTTATAACAATACAAGCTGCTTTTTTAAATAAATATACTTATTCCTTTAGGAGTGACAGCCACCAAGGTGAAATGATCATTTGTCACTTTTTTTTTTAATTTCAACCCCTTAACTGTCACCTTCAAAATGCTTATTTGTAAGTAAATGGCTCCATGACACCAGTGTACTCCTGACAGTTATTAAAGTGAAAGGGGTCAGCAACTATAAATTATTTACTCAACAACGTTTGGTTCATTTCCCTTATATGAGAAATTACATCAATTAAGAAATACTCCTTTATTATACAAGCGCAAAGAGATGTTATTGTGATGTGACTTTTCACATCACCTTGTTTGAATTGAAGTTATTTAACTTTGCTAACCTTCTTATAAATGATATTTCCATTTCCAACTGTCATATATCAGGGATCTACTTGCATTGGATAAAAACACAATGATACCAGGTTGGTAATGCAGTCAGTCAGTTCAGAAAACTTCATACTGACATGCACGTGGTTTGTTGTGTGGTTGTTACTCTTTAAATCAAAAGTTCCTGTTTGCTTAACACAAAGGCAGCTGATGCAGCAATTACCAACCTTTACTGGGTGATTTCGACAAAAGACACTGAGTGACTTCAGTGGTATCATTTCCCCTTTTCTGTTTGTTTCCAGTCTAATCAGACATCAGCAAAAGTCAACCAGTCATTTGTTAATGCCTCCATCTTGGCTTCAGACCAGCTATTCTGCTCTAAAGTCCATTTTTAAACTTTTATCTTCAAAGCACATTGACAGTGACTCCAGTTTAAACCAACTATCTTGGTTTTGTTTTATAGTAGAGAATATGTATATGAGTAGTGCAAATAAATTGGAATGTTGTTTATAATGCTAATACATTAGATTGTCTAAGTCTCTGGGAAACTGATTGTGCAAAAATAGTGTTTTTTATTTTAGGTAATAAGAATTTTGCCATTAAAGTCAAAAATAAACTGTCCTTAGTCACATAGTTAAATATATTTCCACATTGTAATAAAAGCATGAAACAACTGGTATAAGACAAACATTTTTTGAACTCTAAGAGGTAATGAAAAATCCCAAAAGGTCTAAAAATAGAAGATCTTGCCAAATTAATTCTAATCCTTCAACTTTTTAAATATTTTGTCACACAAAAAAAACAAAAATGAGAATATATTTCATTTGGATTCTATGCAATGAATCAACACAAACCTTTATAGAAGCATTTTTTTTTCTTTTGACAAATAGTTATCTGGAAACTGTGTGAAGCAATTCACAGCCTGTGGCAGATGGGACTTGTCAAAACCTTTATTTTGCTTTGATTGCTGCTGTGCTTTGGATCATTGTTCTGCTGCGTTACTGAGGAGGGCTTCAGCTGAAGGTCATAAACTGATTACTAAGCTGGACACAGTGCATGGCTCAGCTTGTGTGCCTGTTTTCTACTAGTTTTCTACTAGTTTTCTTCAACTGCTAGGCCAGATTACCCACAGCTGCAGCACTTCAGGCTCATCAGAGGAACAGCTCAGATGGATGGCTGAGGCAGGAGAGTGACGCCAAAGATCGAGTTACTACTTTTGTTTGTTTCCATTTTCTGGTCCACACTCCTTACCAGTTGGTGGCAGTAGTGCTTCCTATAGTTGTTTGCCAGCCATTGAGATAAATAAAAATAACTCTACCAATTACATACAGCAAACAGAAATAAAATCTATAGTGAAAGCAGAAATGTGTTTAATCTGAAACATTTGACAAAGTAGCTAAGGCAAAAGAAACTTGTACGGTTGTAAATAGTTTTTGTCAACACTTGATGTGGCTTTTGGACATGCCTAATGATGAACCATAACAAAGCAAAAGAAAATGTCGATTTAGTTTTTTAGTTTCATTCTTTTTTTTCTGCACATATAAATCAGACCTGGAAACAGAACAGGCCACTGCAGCATCAGAACTGTGATCTCAGGAAACACAATTCAGTGGTGGATGACAGAGATGACGGCAGGAAGTGGAGAAAGTCTTGACAGAGGTGAGAAGAGGGTAGGAAATGACTGACAAAGACAAAATATTTTTTTTACGCTTCTCTGCATATTTATATATACACACGCACACATAAACTGACACTTTCTTTACATTAATAATGCACATGACAATGAGCTTTCAACGTTTCCCACATCGTGTAATGTGAATTTAAACACTGCTGGGAGATACTGACTGAAAAATGTGAAAAAGCTTGAAGGTCTTAGAGCAAACTCTCTTAGGGGAAAAAGAAAAATGAGACCAGAAATGATAACTATTGGTGAGTTTTGGCAAAATAAATGAACAAATTCCAAGAGTGGACTGTTCTAAACTTTGTCCTAAGTAATTCACTTCCTTTGAGCTTTTGAGACGCCGTACCACGTCATCTCAGACGACAACACTGTAAAGATTGGATATTTGTAAAGTCATAGTACAGATCAAGTTGATGACAACGTAGAGGGGAACGGTATTCTTTAATTTCACCAGCTCATGTCACCAGCAAAACTGACACGAGCTAAAAGTCCTTTCAGAGAGGAAAGTTATTTCTTGCTGTCTTTTTTTCTCAGCAGAAACATAAAAGGCCATACTGCAGTTTGCAAATGCACACTAGGACAAAGACCTTCATTTTTAGAGACATTTCCTGTAATCTGATTAAACTAAGGTGGAAATGTTTGGCCATCACGACCATCGTTACATTTGGAGAAAAAAATAGAGACGCTTGTGACATCTTAACCAGGAAGTACGGTAGTGGCAGCATCATGTTTTGGGGCTTAAAATAGATCCAATTACAAGGAACGAACATTTTGTAGAAATAATGAAGCAACAGGAAGACATTAACCATAAGCATGCAGCCAAAGTGGTGATGAAGTGACTTAAGGACAACAAAGTCATTGTTTTGGTGTGGCCATCACAACTCACAGCAAACTTAGTGTTAAATCAATAAATACTTCTGAAAAGCAATGTATAAAGAGATTTATGTTACTTCTTCCATATTTGCAAAATGAAGAGAAGGTAAACATGACATCTGGACATCTTGCAAAAGCACAGCGAGAAGGTGAAAAATCACAATGTATTCATGAGGCCACTTTTCATTGATTGAAGCGTGTGTTTAGGAAGCAGAATAAGATGGAACCATAATGAAAGTGACAGTGAAGAGCTTCTTTAAAACACCAGTTGTCTTGAACCATTCAAAACAAACAGAAACAACAAGGCGGTGTACTCTGCAATCAGCCCTGACAGAATGAAAGCCGCTCTGCTTGTTTGTCGTTCTACGGGGTGTGCTGAACCTGCTGCGCATTTTTTTTTTTTTTTTTAGCAATAAAGCAGACCTAAACAGCAGAAGCAACATTTGAAAGGATGAGGGGATGATGAAAAGCTTGACAATCAAGAGATAAAAGATAAAATGTGTGTGTTAATGTGAACATCAACAGACTTTAAAAAAAAAAAAAAATCTCTTATTTTACCAGCAATGGCCACGTCAAACTAAATGAAACTAAACAGCCATATGAAAACAATGTAAGTAATTTCCCTCACAAAATAGCAGCAGTATTTCTGATCAGTTTTCAAATCTCAAACCAGCCTCTTTGAAACCTGATTCTGTGAGATAAGTTGCTCATATGTCATGTTTCCTCTTAGAGCTTGTGTCATCACATATTGGTATTTGAAGCTTCTGCTTCTGACCATAGTGACGTCTGTGTCAACATTTCCGATCGCTGCATATTTTCTTCGACTTAAACATCAGCCTACATTTGTTGCGAATAAGTAGGAGTCATTTCAAATGTATTGAAGCAGAGGTGATAGATCACAGTCCTAGGACTCCTTGCTCATATGAAGAATTAAGATCTAAATGCAGAAAGGCGCTGTGCTGATTTCCTTCCTTATTTCTTTGAAGGAAAAAGGGAACTTCATAATTTGGCTAACAAAGGACAGTCTGGACCAGAGTGTATGTGGTGGCAGAAATACATGGTAGCCTCTCTTAAGGATATGCTTACACAGTACCCTACACCAATGTGTGGTCTTTTGATTCCTTTCCTTCTCATCCTGATCCAAGGTAAGTGAATATTTTCAGGGTTACTTTTAGCTGATATTATTTGCTCGTTGGCTGAAGGGTACGTGTGGGTTTCTACGTTTGATCTGTCATTGCCGTCTCTTTTCAGTATCATCCTGCACCATTACAGTCACTGGGTACATTGGGCAGGATGTCACTCTGCCCTGCAGCTATGATGTCCAAGCTAACGGAATCGTCAGTTTCTGCTGGGGACACGGGCAGGTGCCCCGGTCCAAATGTAGCAACACGGTCCTCTCGTCGGATAATGGGGATGTGACTTTCAGAGAGTCCCCCAGGTACCAGCTGCTGAGCCAGGTCATGCAGGGTGACATTTCCTTGACCATCGTTAAAGCTCAGAAAACAGATTCTGGGGTCTACGGCTGCAGGGTGGAGATTCCTGGCTTGTTCAACGACCAAAAGATCAACGTACACCTGATTATGGAAGAAGGTAATGCTCACTAAATGGGACATCATAATGCTATCTTATAATAATACCAGTCTGTCCAGGCAACTTATGAGCAGCATTGTGGAGGATAGTATACAAAGTTTGATCCCTCACATATTTCTCACACAAAATGCAACCTTTAGCCCTCTTTTAGATTAAAACAACTTCCTCCATGCAAATGCAACCACTGTCCTTAGTTGAGTCACCCTGTTGAAGGCTATATAAAATGTGTAAAAACTCAGTGTGTTTAATTAGTAGATGTGAAAAACACAGGCTATATGCAGCATTGACAGGTAAATGTTGCTAAGAAGATGCATGTTGCTTCTAACAGCTTTAACTGTACTTCTTAAAATATAACTAACTGAGGGTACAAATGAGTTGCAAAGGTTGCTGACACCTGTCCTATGGGAACAACAAACACTATTCTACTGAATTCTTAAACAATATATCATTTAATTTTGACTGTCACTGCTTCAACTTGAGCTAACTGGAACATTTTGTTTGTTTTCAGCTCCTATGGAAGAACTTGACGTCCAAAGCACAACAGAGGCTGTCACTGTGACAGTAAGCAAAGGTAAGTAGAGCTTCTCTGTACTAAAATAAAACACAGCTGCGTGTTTTCACTCTGAATATTAGCATGTTTTTATTTATAATAAAACTTTTCTACCTGTTCATTATGCATAAAGTGATCATTTTTGACAGTTTAATTTGTTATGGCTGATGGCTAAAATAAACCCTACAATCCAGTTTTCTTTGTGAAGATTGCCTCCTGTCCAGCAGAGAGTCAATTAAAGCTTGGGTATAGCTGTGTCCAAACATTAATGGAAAGTTGAGTGGACAGAAGAAATGTGGTAGGAACAGGTGCACAACAGACATGGGTAACCACAGCCTTCAGAGGATTGGGAACTACCAGGAAATGGGCTACCTACAGATGTTGCATCACTGTGTGGTTTGAATCATTCAGAAAACATGAAAGGACCAGACTTTGGACATTCAGGTGTCCGCTGAGGATCACCAGGAACGATCTTCCCTCCATGCAGGACTTGTATGGGATTAAAAGGAGGGAAGCGATAATCTCTGCAGACACCACACATCCTGGATACAAACTGTTTCGATTTTTACCTGCAGGTCAGCGCTACAGAGCGCTATTTGAAGAAAATAGCTACCAGAGGCAGGTTCTAAACTGTCTCTCTGATGAACACTTGACAGGCAGATTAATACCATGCTTGTTTGCAATAATTCAACCTTGTCTTGTTTTGTAAAAACACTATGCATATACATATTTACAAGAAAACAATGTTAAAAAAATACAGATTCTGATTCTTTAAATTCTTGATCTGGCAGATTATTTGCTTTCATTAGATGAATGAATTTTTTTTTTTACTTTTATATTGGATAGATCAAATTAATAAATAAATTTTATTTCTCTACAGGCTCAAAAATACCAAAAATTCAGAGTGTAACAAGTCAGGTAGGTGGATGTTATCAAAACAGATATGTCAATAGCTAATTTTTAATAAGCACAACAAGAATCTGATGTGACAAAAATTAATTCCTGAATTGTTTTTTTTTAAGTTTTGTTTCCATTTTTACATGAGTTTACAACATCAGGAAAGAAAGTGAAAAATGAAATGACAAAAACAAATATTTTTTTTGTTTTAAAAAGAATATTCTTATAAACTAAAAATGAATGGGAGAAACTATAATTAATTTGTATTTGTTCCTGTCTTCCATGATAAGGTTAATTTTTCACTACATGAAAATTTCAAAGCCCTCTTAGAAGCAGAGAACATTGGGAGGATTGCAGCTATTTTCTTCCTCACCATAATCCTAATCCTCATCCTCATCATCAGTAAGTGTGCAGTGGTTTATAGATTGTGACTCATCCATCTGCTGTCCGGATTCATTTTAAACTAATCCTTCTGCTTCAGACCGAAAACATGTCTAATCACGGCATTTCTCCTAACCAGGGAGGAAGGTCCTGATGGGGAGGACGACACGTCAGCAGCTCAACACCAAGACAGCCGAAAATATTTACGAGACCATCCCTATGACTCAATGATGCTCTGCATCAGGGAAACAGATACAACAGGTTTCTACTGACCTTAAACCATGTTTTATCAATTTATCAGCTACTATAAATTAAATGAAAAATTGTTCTCAATAGTAAACAGTAATCTCACTAAAATAACATACAATGTCTAACCAGTGATTCCCAGATAAATGCTGATCCCTAAAGTTAATTAATCTGCTTGAATTTATTTGTAACCGACATGAAACGATTGTGATGGTTTACAGTTGTGGGCACAGTGCCACCTACTGGACAAACTGCATAACGTTATAAACAATGAAATGACGGGACAAGTGACGCGCTTTGTACTTCGTCTCCTCCTTGTTTCTTCTTTGTTTACATATTAAAACAATGACTTCCTGAATTATATCAATTAACTGCATGGGATTTTTTTTTTTAAATAAACAGTGGCGTAACTCGAATTAACTGTACATAGAAAAAAGTAATAATTGAACTATTTATTTAGTATGTATGATTCAAAGACTGTAAATTATCAGTCAACTTATTTTGTCTGTGGACTTTTGATTAGTGGTTTGGTTTTTAACCTTTGCTGTATTTTTGCTTTAGAGGAATATAAATGATGCTTCATTACATGGCTCTCCGTGAGAAAACAGGACTCAGAAATGGCGTTGGAGTAACCACATATTTGTAAAAGAGGAAGCTGTCGCAGGCTGCTGAATAGTTTTATCCACATTCTAAGAAGTCCTTGGCTCATTAAGCGGCCACGCTGTGTTTTTAACACTGTTTGTAATTAACAGTATCAACTTGTTAAATTGAATAAAGTTTTGTCTTTGTAAACTTGAATCAAACTTGTCTTTCTAATTGATTTATGCACAAAGAAAATGAAAGTTTTGCCAGTTTTTTTACATCTTCAAGATTGGA
This sequence comes from Poecilia latipinna, assembly GCF_001443285.1. Classification (NCBI taxonomy): domain Eukaryota; kingdom Metazoa; phylum Chordata; class Actinopteri; order Cyprinodontiformes; family Poeciliidae; genus Poecilia; species Poecilia latipinna. Next base: position 186,477 of record NW_015113137.1, on the reverse strand, counting down.
TCATTAACCAGTAAAGATTTAATCATCTATCCTAGCAGCTATTCTCCACCAATCATGATAACAGAACCACTTCATCATTACCTAAAGTGAGCAGTGCAGCTTAAAAAGAAAGAATATGAAGCTTAAACTGCATTGCCTTCAGACACTGAGCAGATTTGCTTTAATATATTTAGAAACCAGTCATTAAATGGTTGTTTGTACTGGAGGCATTTAATCTTGATTAGTATCTGGCTGTGGAAAGGAGATCGGGGTCCAGATAGTAACCAGAACTGCAGGAGAAAATACAAGCCTCAACCCCTGTGTCTTCACCCTTCCTTCCCATTTGTAGGCAGAAATTTACACTACAATAAAAATAATTAAAATGTGAGATGTCATTATTGTAGATTTAAGTAAGGAGTATGCTTGATTAAAGTAAGATAATTTCTACAACTTTTCAAGCTTTGTGTGAGTTATGTGCACGACTTCCAGACCCACAATGTTGCATGTTCATAAGAGGCATCTTGCAGAGCATTTACAGATTATGACATCTGTGGTCCTTCATGTTTTAAATAATAAGGGACTGAGCTTAAAAAGACATTTGATCATGTGAGAAGCCATGAACAACCTGAGAGATACTGAAACGTATCAGTACTTCCATAGTAATAAAGTTTGATGACAGGATGTCAGTAATGTTGCCTTGCAGCAATAAAGTCCTGGCTTCAGGGTCTTCCTGCAGAAAGCTTGCCTACGTGAGCTCTCCTTGAGCAAAGTACTAACAGTTCAAAATCATTAAGATTAATAACAACATTATCTCCCTAGAAGCTATTTTCTGTGTGGACAAAGACGACAAATTTCTTAACTTGTTTCCAAGTACTGAGTGTTGTAAGTACATTTTTTTATCTTTCGTTTCAATAAAATGTCAGTTTCTCTGTTTCTTTTTCAGTTCCTGTTTTTATATATTTTTAATATGATCATGTTGCAAATTCCCTTTGCAATGTTCTGACCAGGGATTCCTCTCACCCATTGAACTTTGGAGATGCACCCAACATGATTCATACCCCCTCTTAGAAAAATACTTAAAATAATATTTTCATTTCACCAACATGGAACCAACAGTGTCGACTGAAATCTGTCGTGGAAGCAATTAGGGTCCCATCAAGGAAATCTCAAAGAACTGACCCTCATTGTCACACATCGTCTTGGTACCAGTGGAAACAAACTGGTCTGTATTTCTAAGACTTGGTGACTGTATTGCTAACAAATATTTTTTTTTCCTTTAATTTCGAGAGTAATTTTCTAAATTTGTTAAAAAATTTAAATGAAAAATGAAAACCTTTTCCAGAATTGATCCACCATCTACATTATTATGTTTTGAGAGATGCCTGTCACATTTTCTATTATCTTTGCTGAATAAAATCTGCCATGAACAATGTGCTCTAGCACACTAGGTGGAAGTTTTAATTTTATGTCAAAGCCTCCTTGACTCTGTTCTGGTTTTACATTCACATCAAGAAGTAAAAAATGTGTTGCGTGACCTTCTGAACCCTTCCAGGGTGAAATTCATCTCTTACCCAGTCACAACCCCTCTGCAAACATCAACAGAAATATCAATATTGAAAATTATTGAATTATTAAGTGAATAAATTATTTTGTTAATGAAGTGGTGTAAACTGTCACAAGATTTAGATATTTTTTCAATTTAAAACTTAAAATAAGGTGTATTAGTTCTGAGAAAAGGTTAAAAATACACTTTTTTCTGCCATAAATTTTGAGATTATATTGAACTACTCCATTCTCATGCTTCAGAGGAAGTTTTTCTTTTCTTTTCTTTTTTTTTCCAGGGTTACAAAACACCCAAAGAGACCCAAATGTTAACTCAGCAGTTCAAAAACTATGCAAGAGACCATGGCTTTGGGTAAACCAGACTTTCTACTTTCACTCGTGTCACAGAGGACACATTTGGTTCATCTTAAATGCTTTCTTCTTACATGATGGTGATTAAATCCCAGCTCCAACCACCATTCACCCCTGCAACATGCTTTTTGTAGTTCTGGATGTAGAATATTTTTTATGACTTGTTGGATAGTTATTGCTCGGGTTTATAATAAATAAATAAAACTGACACACACGTAGACGGACAGAACCAAAGGTTGGAGAAAGATTATTTCTTTATGAGCCTTAAAGCTTGTGTTACTGAGGGGAAACGGGGGATTTTAAAATCCTCCCTTTTTGAAAATATTCCCCTTGGTTGCTTTTCACCCATAATTATCTTAGTTGATACATGAACTATTCATATTTATTATTGAGTGCATACAATTAAAATGAAATAAAACAATGTAATAACAAGATGAAATCTGATAAAATGTTAAAATACAAAGGAAAATAGCCGCAAAACATTTTTATTCCTTCAAATGAAAAAAAAAAAAAAACAATACATAACATAGATTTCTTTCATATTTGGAAGAATTGCCATTTGCTGTATTTTTATCCTTTTCCTCCTTACAGAACTAGATTTTCTTTTTCAAAAACATTGACTTTATGATTTTTAATCCCAATTGTCTATTTGAAATACACATTCGTGACCAACTTCGTCTTTCTCAATAATGTCACGGGGTCCAGGATCAATATATAATCTCTGTCTAGCAGTTAAAACGTGATTATTCCCAAGTAAAGCTAATTTTAAAAGGTTCAGAAGTAGATTTTTAAACGGCGTCCTCTGAGTTTCAAGCATTTTCCCAGAATAAAGCCATAATCCAGATTCAGAAGCAGACACTAGGTAACACAACAAGTTACACTGAGAACCTTGAGAACCTTGAGACTCTTGTGTCTATTCAACAAAAAGAAACATTTTTCCCCTTCTTCTTCTTGCAGAAGGGAACCAAAACCACAGGAAAGGAAACAGCTCTTTTCTGCATTCCTCTTCTGCCACCAAAAGTTGTTGGTGTGAGCATATCAAGGGAGGCGTCATGTGATTTGGAAACACTTCAGTGCTGAAGCCACTCTACGGTCAGTTCAAAGGTGTCCGACAGATGAACTAATCACTAACTCAGGAAAACTCTGCAGTGTGATTTATGTGAGAATGAAGTTTATCACTTTGTGCTGCTGTCTTCTCTTTTGGGTGAACACAGGTAAGAGAATCATTAAGGAGAGTTTTATTTGACAGCGTTAGACTTTTCCTTACACTTTTTGTTTGTTTGTTTGTTTGCTTTTTAGGTGATGTCTCTGCAAACCCCATAATCACCACAGTGGGAACAGATGTTACTCTGAGATGCAAGTATGATGCAGGGTATTACGGCAAGCTGCCTTTCTGCTGGGGCAGAGGGAACATACCTAAAAGCGGCTGTGCCAACGAGGTGCTCAGGTCAGATGGGACCAATGTGCTCAGCCGGCAGTCGGAGCGCTACGCTCTTACGGGTAACCTCGGCGCAGGAGAGGCTTCTCTGACCATCAGGCAGGTTCAGGAGAGCGACTCGGGCATATACGGCTGCCGGATAGACATACCGGGCTGGTTCAACGATCAGAAACTTGAGATTACTCTCACAGTAAAGCCAGGTACTCTTTACACTCTAGAAAGCATATTGCTGAAATAATGCACGTTGCATATATCATGTCAAAAAAAAAAAAAAAGAAAATAAATCTGAAAATTGACAATTCACAGTGAATGGTAATTATTAAATTTGTTATTTGTGTTTTTTTTAGTACCTTAGTAACTGGTAAAACACTGCATTTCTGTTTTAGGACGACCTTTTCCTCTAAAGGTGGAAACAAGAGAGGTGAGGGAACGAACTATCACTGTACGCTGGACCCCTCCATTTAATGGTGGCAGACCCATTACAGCCTACAAGGTGGATTTAAAAAACAAATACGGTAAGGACAAGAAAAGCATGCTGCTATGTGCTGACATGCTTTGCAAGCTGCTACCAACAGTTTGCAATGTCCTGCTAATGTCTTGAGTTAGTCTATAATATCTTTTTATTCCTGAGGAGATTTGTTTCTGCAACCGTAAAAACAAGCATCAGGATCTTCAGATTGTTTTTCAGTGGGTTTTCTTTGGAAGTTTGCACAACTCCCTGAATAAAGAACACTATTTAAAAGGTGCAGATGTGATCTCATTTTATTTCTGTCCAATAGCGTCTTGGGATACGGCCAAAAGAACTGAAGTGCCGCAGGCTCACCTGACTCAGGTGACTTTGGTTGATTTACGTCCTGCCAAGACTTACAACCTCCGCATGTTTGCAGTCAACAATGTGGGACTGAGTGAACCCAGCAATGTTCTGATATTTACAACGAAAGAAGCAGGTAAATCCCCGTCCATCAAGCCTTTAACTGAATCATGTCAAACTTAAACAAAGCCCATCATTTTGAAGACAGTTAAACTTTGACCTCTCTACAGCACCTGAGGGTCCCCCGGTCGATGTGCAGCTTGAGGCCCCCAGTTTTGACTGCATTCAAGTTACTTGGAAGGTAAAGTTACAAACTATATATGTGTGTGTGTGTGTGGGGGGGTGTGTGTGTGTGTGTGTGTGTGTGTAGTATGTCATAGAGGGAGCGAGAGAGTGACAGAGTAAGGAATATATGTTTCAGAAAAAAAATGTCCTGCGTTTTCTGCAACTTTTGTGCCAGTTCTCCCCTTAACCAGAGCTTGGTCCAAGGTTAGTTTCACACCGTAAAAGTGAAATTGATCATTTTCCTAATTATCACCACAACTTTTAGAGTTGAATTCAAAGTCCCACAATGAACTTGTTATCGTACGTCAATATTTTTGTGACAAAAAGTCTTTACAAAACAGATTTATAAAAAGAAGATGGTCCACCTTATTTATGTCTTTTTATTTATCTCCTGTTCTCTTTGTTTGCATGACATGTCTGTCAGTGGCTGCTGTCTATAACAAACCTTTTCTCCTCCAAATATTTCAGTTTCAATTGTCAAAAAGCAAATGAATGAAAGTTTGGCTCTTAGTGTATGAGCCTTTGGTTTATATTAGGTTCAAAAGAGAGGATCATCTATCAGTGACTGGTGACAACAAAAACAGACATGATGATTTGAAAACCTATTTTTTTCCTTAAAACATTTTTTTTAATGTTTGCTTTTAACATTTAATATTTTCAGACCATCTGACTATTTTTTTCTTTAAAAGATATCCTGATTTAAAAACAAAAAGCAAATTTTCTTCAATCTGCTCCATGTGGGAAATATACACACCCTCCATCAAATCATGAACTAGGACAAGTTGTGACTTGCCACAATCAGGGTTATCACAAAAACTCAAGAAGTGGGCTAAGTGGTCACACAAAACAACAAATCATGCACCACACACGAAAAACAAAGTTGATTCAACGATGGGAAAGAGACTGGAAAAAATGGGAGAGTTTGAACCCAATCACCAAAACAACATCTCAATAAAATCAATGAGATGATCATTGAACTCAAAACTAACATTAGACTTTAGAAACAGAAACACACCTGAGATGCTGTCATCAGACCTTTAAAAACCCTCATTTGTATGAAGGATTTAAAACATTTCTCCACTGACATTTAATTTAAAATGTAACTTTGTGCTAATGCAAATGCTTGTTGTTGCTGCCAGAGGTGAAATAACGAGGTCTAGACAGAACTTCCTGTTTCACATAGCATCAGGTTAGCTCAGATCATTCTTAAGCCTTACTAATTAAGAAAAATAATAAAATGTTTGGCTCTTTATTCACAAAGGTTATATTTGTCCATCATTAATGTTTCCTAGTTTGTGTTTCTTCTGAAACATTTATGTGCTATAAAAATTGCAAGGGAATTTGCTTTTTTTACAGCAATTCATGAGCAATGTGCTGCACCACTGATGCATATTTTCTTATGGTCACCATGCTCTCAGCAAGAAGGACAAATGTAATGACTCATAAAGAAGCTGCACTTTGTCCAACAAGGCTCTCAGCTTAAAAATAACAAATGCTTAAAAATAGATTGCAAGACAATGGTCTTATTGCTGAACTAAGTTCAGTCCATCATATAAAAAAAACTGTATTGTTAAATTAAATTTTCTCATTTTGTTCTGGCACTACACACGCTGAGATAATATTCACCTCATCACTGGTAAAATGTGTTTTTTTTCCTTCTGATTAGCCTCCGAAGGTTGAACTCAGAAACGGCGTCCTGCGCAGCTACGTCGTCAACTACAGAGAGTACGACCCGGCGGCCCAGCAGCTTCCAAAGTGGCAGCAGCTCACTGTGACGGCCATGAGCGAAGGACAGAGCGTCAACCTGACCCACCTGAAGACGTCAACCCAGTACAGTGTTCAGGTCCAGGCCAAAACCAATGCAGGAAAAGGACCTTTTTCAGCTCCAGCTTTCTGCACCACTCTTGACAAAGGTATGCTGGAAAACACAAGACGTTTAAATTAAAGATCCACTTATCGTCAGATTAATTTCAAATTTTATTTCTGTTTCAAGTCAAAGAGACAACAGTGGCAACTACTTTGTTGTCTTCTACTACTGCTTCCACAAAGCTGAAGGAATACACAGGCTCTACCAGTGGTGGGTATTATCAGATAAAGACACTGGAAATTTCAACAAAATGTTTTTTAAAACTGTGAAATAAACTAAGAGTCTTAACTTTAGTTTTTTTTTTTTTCTTTTTTTTTTTTTCTGCTTTGCTCCAAGCTCACACAACTTCAGCTGGGACTGTTTCTACATCCACAGTTTGGGATGAAATCTCTTTGAAAAGCACAACCCTCCCAGCAGGTTTCATACATTTGTGTGTTTTTTTAACATAAACAAAAGCATTTATTTTGTCTCATCTTAAAGAAGAAGTTTAGACTTATACTATCATTATACAAGGTTACTTGTTTTATGGAAGGGGCATGTTTAAATACATAAATTCACCAGGTGAGTAAAAAAAAAAAATGTCTGGTAATGAATGTCCTGACTGTGCTGCTCCTAGTGCCACCAGATCCACCTGTAATTGTGTTGAACGAGGTGATAGACAACACAATTTCACTTTCCTGGACTCCCGGCTGTGAAGGTGACAGTCCTATCACTGCTTTCTACTTGGAGTATAAAGCAGCAAACGGTGAGAAAAGAGTCCTTTGGCACAAAAATATAAGCATTTTCTCTAATACACCGTTGATCACGTCAGCTTTTAAAAACATTATTTAGAATATTTGTTTTCTTCTCAGCTTCATGGGATTACTCAAAGGCTATTATAGATTTCGGCTCCAACGAGACAGAAGCCACGATAATAGAGATCAACCCTTCAACATACAGCATTCGCATGTTTGCTAAAAACAGCCTGGGCACCAGTGAAGCCAGCAACGTTCTCACTGTGACCATCGAAGAAAGAGGTATTGCTTTCTCACCGTTCTCACTTGAATGTGTTTTAATGCTGAAGCAGACTAGATATAGATATTTTCCACATAGAGATGTTCATGGCAAAGCTGAAATAGATCCAGATGAAGATTTGCTCTATTTTCATGAAAGCAGAAGGAAATGTGTGTTTGAATTTGCAGATTTATCAAAACATGGTTGCAGTTCCTCAAGTACCAATTTCCCTACCATGTTTTTCTAGTAAATGCTTGTTTGTAGAAAGAAAGTTTTATAACTTCCCTCTGTTTAATTTCTCATCTGGGTGTGCCTGACAGATCAGCAAACGAGTAGCATAATGCCCACCACATCCACTGCTACTACAGTCTCTGTGAGTATTAAACTGAAACTAGTTAACTACAAACTGTGTCTGTTAGTGCAGAAAGCAAACAATGACATTTACCCCCTCTGAGTATCTGAGTAATATCTTTGAACACATACTTTGTTTTATCTTTAGTATTGTACATCATCACATTTTAAGATATATTTATTAAGTGTGAGTAAAAAAGTACATTAAAAAATAAGGGAAATTATTGTGTGAAGTAGCGTACTGAACAATTACAGTGTATATTAGACACTTGTTGATGGTATAAGATATTAGCAGAATTTAGAAATATCATGGTTTTCACCATCTATACATTGAGAAATCTATAGGTGTAACCTTATCTCTGGCCTTAAAATAAAGCAAAAAATAAAGAAAGGAGGTTTGGAAGGATGACTGGAAGAAGTGGTGGAAGGAAAGTTGGGATTAGGATTGGGATGAGAGTTGGAGTCAGGATTGGGGTTTGAAGAGGTGCTGGAAAGAGGGGTGGAATTAAGGATGGAATCTGGGTTGAAATTAGGATTGAAAGGAGAGATAGAATGAGGTAAATTGTAGAAGATTTGAATACCTCAAGACTTGTTCAAAATGTCCTGAATGAGCAGAATATGGCAAAATGTTGAAGTAGCACAAAGTATGCAGATTTAAGAGGTAAAAAAGTGCACAGAAAAAAGTGGAGAAACTCACTTTTTATTATAATGATATTTATAGCAATGATGTTGATGACTAACTAATAAGTTATTGTTAATTAGTCAGTTTACCTGCTCAGTTCATTCTGCTGCTTTACAGAGATTTCACTGGTGGCTCGCTAACATAAGTTTTCAAACAAGGGGAAAAAATAGTAGTAGTCTTCTTTCAGCAGGTAGTTGAGCAGAACTGTGTCGTTATACTTTGTTTTTCATTTACCCGAAGGAAAAAGTTACTCAACACTTTCTCTTGAATCCTAATAAATTTGTTTACACCGTATGAACTGCATTATGGGAAGGTTTTAATATTTTTAACCCGTGCCTTCTGAGAACCTCGGTCCACCAGAAACAGGCCCCGACCTCGTCTACGTTGCATAAGAGCCTGCTAGTTCTGTCATTTGGAAAGAAAAAAAAAAACTGCAATGCTTGTCTAGGAAGTGAAGATTTTATGAAAGCAATGCCTGAAATTAGTGCAGTGACAGATGGGGTAGCCAACTGTCTGAATCGCTGTGCATGCACTTTAGTGAGAAGCTATGAATATTTATGTAAACCAGGATAAGAACCATCTTAAACTGCAGCACTGTTTGGAACATGAAGTTAATTTAAACCATTAACAACGATGATCTTTGTCTCTCAGTTGAGTTTCCTGCTGTCCAAATGTTCAAATTACCACCTGAGGACATCAGATGAGCGCAACAGATGACAACAGTGATATCAGACTGTTTGATTTTATTTCAGGTCTTGTTGCTGAGGTGTTTTGTTAAAAAACTGGTATAGTGAATTTATCTTAATTTTGTCTGACAGGAGACTAAAGCAAGAAGCGGAGTTCACACATCTGCTATTGCTGTGCCTGTTGTGCTGGTAATATTGATTGTTGCTGCTCTTGCTATTTGGCAACTTCGACGTGAGTTTTTTTTTCTCTCCTTATTGCATTTTATAACAACCGGACAAATTTCTTACACTTCTTTGATCCTTATTCTCTGTTCACAGGTATAAAACAGAGAAACGGCAGCCTGAACATGTAAGTGGTTGTTTTAAGTTACTTAAAAGAGATTCTGTTAAATTGTCAGCAGAGTCAATCTTAGCTATGGTAGCCGGATGGGTGAATGACCTCAGTTTGGAAAAACATAGACAAGGGTCAACAGGATAGTTGAGCTAAAGGCTAGTTTACATCAGGCTTTGTCCCAAAGGCTATTTCTGTCCTCTTTTTTTTTTTTAAATGCTGCTCTCTGAACTTATTTTCAGTGAGGATTCCCTTCCCTGTAGTGAATAAGTATCATTTTAATAATTTATAATAACTCAGATTGAAAATTCCACATCTGTGTGATTAGCAGATACAATTATTTTATTATTTAAGAAGTTAATTTTACTGCTGTTTGTTTTCTCAATGAAACAACTTTTGCATTTTGACACTAAAGTTACGCAGCTCGAGGCTCCCTGCTGATCAGTCTGCCTCACAATGTCCAAAGGCTTGGATTTAGCAAAAGACTCTCATTTCTGCTTTAACAGCGGTACCGTCTTTGCTGGAGGTTTTTCTACATGTACAACGAGGGTTTGCTTCACAAAAAAAGAACTCGAGATGGTCCTGTATTTGTGTGGCAGGCTTTTTAAATTCCCCAATTGCTTTTGTCATCGAAGTAGACAGGCCACATTGCTGTAACAGGAACTTGTGTTTTTATGACCTTCAGTCATTGATTTAATCGTGTGGGTGCTCTTGTAGAGGAAGTGTATTTTGAACTTTATAGCTGCACAAGCTCTGCTTTGCAAGAGCTCATTATTTTTAGTACATGCAGAGGGAAACAACGTGTCTTGTTTATATATATATATATATATATATATATATATATATATATATATATATTCAGTAGCTCTACTAAGTAATTCTCCTCTACTGCTTACAGGTGGCTGGCCAATGGAGCCATTCATTACAAAGGGTCTGAGTCGCTGCAGGAGCTGTGAAACTTACTCTGCAATCAACATTTGGAAACTCATTATGCCAACTAGATTAAATATACCAAAGTGTAATTTTTGTTTTATTGGAGATAATTTGCTAATATTACCTTCGCGTGTATTTGGGTCTAATACTAAAGGAAATATAAAAAATACAAAGCTCCTTTAAGATTTTTTTTAATAGTGATTGGTATTCTGTAATTGGCAGCATCATTTCTCCACTATAGCTTTATTTTTTTATTTTTTTAACATTATGCATTTATGTTGTTGCTCCATTAAAATGTCCATCATTGCAGCATAATTGTTCAACGGTGTATTCAATATTAACTGAAGGCTTTTACTATCCAATTTAGCTTCAGTTTTTGTTAAATACTGCCACCTGCTGGAATTACTTTATTACTTTTTCATCGTAGTACATGATGAAAAATGTGCACACAGTTGATCCCTGTTTTATGAAATAGTGCAAAGTAAGCTAAAAATGCATTTATTATCCACTGTATCTGCATTACTAGTGCATTACTAATAGCACTAGAACCTGTACTGTACTACTTTGTATTGTTATCAATAAAATGAAACAGAATTTGTGGTTTCAATTTGGCAAAACATAAAAA
>NW_015113137.1:170572-172375 GCF_001443285.1 Poecilia latipinna | reverse complement strand
ACTACTTTGTATTGTTATCAATAAAATGAAACAGAATTTGTGGTTTCAATTTGGCAAAACATAAAAACAAAGTTCAAGGTGAATTGATCTGTTTTCCAAGACCCCATGAGAAATATCACTGTTAAAACAAACTAGAGAAATAAATGCACAACAGTGAGGTCCTTACTGTATATTTTTGAATAAGGTCATTTATCATGGAGTCTCAACTGTGCTACAAAATAATTTTGAAAGAGGCAGAATGGAACCTGTACTGTCTTATACATGTAGTCCAACAAAGGTGGGATGTTTCCAAAATCCAATAAAAAGCTCTTTAAATTATCATGTTATGCAATGATCACACTGATTATATTATTTGTTGTTGTTTTGAATCTGTTTTGGAAACCGTCAGCTTATTACGAAGAATATCTATGAATTAAAGATCCCCTTTTTCTGTTTTCCTTCCTGTTCCTATTTTATGGGATTTTTTTTTATGCTAAAAATATTTTATTCCCCTCACAGATTCTGCATTTGTGCAAATAATAAAATAAAAATAAAAAAAGACAATTTACATGTTGTTAGTGTAAGAAAAGTTTATCTTTGTATTTTGAGTGGTTTTTTAGGTAAAAGTGTGCAGTAAGTTTTCAGCCTGCTCATTGTTCTGGTGAAAAGCACAGATTACCAATCTGATGATGCGCTGATGACCTTTTCTAATTAAAGGAACCAAATTTTCAGTAGAAGGAACCTGAGCCAAAGAAAAGGAACTGCATGTTTTTCTGCTAATGCCACCAAAAGTTGGATGCTTGAGCATATCGAGGGAACTCTGACATATTTAAAGGCTGATCGCCACTGGGGTGAGCAGATGATAAAATCACTGATCCAGGTGAGAGGAATAAGATGAATCGTTCGGGGAGGGAGTTCCCTGCTTTCTACTGCCTCCTTCTCCTTTGTCTTCTTAAAGGTAAGACAACATGTTAATGAAGACCGATTAAAGGACTTCATTGGTAATCAGTCATCCTCTTTTCAGGTTGTACCTGTCAATACTACACAACAACAACAACAGTGGGATCAGACGTTTCTCTAACCTGCACCTATGCTATTTGGAAATATGACAGGCTGCCCTTTTGCTGGGCCAGAGGTTCTACATCTGCATTTGGCTGTAACAATGAGGTGTTGAAGTCAGACGGGACATCGGTGAAGTCAAGGCTGTCGTGGCGTTACGATCTCAGGGGTAATCTCGGTAATGGGGACGCCTCGCTCACCATCACACAGGTACAGGAGGCTGACTCGGGCAAATATATCTGTCGGGTGGAAATACCTGGCTGGTTCAACGATCAGGAAGTTGAGACTACTCTCAATGTTGTACCAGGTATTCTTATAATGCAATAACAGTGAATTACTGCATGTTTCATGTGCGTGCATGATATTCTACCTTGTTGTTCTGACACCGTAGGACGCCCCTCTCCGCCACAGGTGGAGCTCAGAGAGCTGAAACAAAGAGCCGCCACAGTTGGCTGGAGTCCTCCGTTTGATGGCGGCAGATACATTTCATCTTATCTGATTGATTTTAAACGCAGCGATGGTGAGCACAGTGAAGTGCTGCATCATTACTTACGAATTAACGTTTGGATTTTAACTTTGCGTTTCATTGGCAGCGTCCTGGAATGTCGCTGTGAGAACTCAGGATATCAAGACTCAGGTGACTTTGGTTGATTTACGTCCCGCCACTACCTACAACCTCCGTGCGTTTGCTGTCAACAGTGTGGGGACCAGCGATGCCAGCATGGGCGTAGGTTTGGGTAGGGACGGTAGGGACATGTCCCTACC
>NW_015113137.1:163831-165473 GCF_001443285.1 Poecilia latipinna | reverse complement strand
CACCAAAACTTAGACCGAACCTACGCCCTTGGATGCCAGCAATGTCCTGGCATTTACAACACAGGAAGCAGGTAAAAGGCAGCAGGCGGGCATTAATATATGGTGTCTAGCAAAGGTTGTTCACATTTTGTCAAATTTCAACCATTCTGTCTGGATTTCACATGAAATGATGAGAAAATTATACATAGATTTCAACATTTTTACAAAAAAGACTTTAAAAAAAGATATCCTGCTTTTTTAAAAGCTGCCATGAATAAAACTACTTTTTCTATGGTTTGTCTCTACCAGTTTTGCACATAATGATTTCTTGTAAATTATTTCTTTTTAAAATACCTCAAGATCAATCAGATTGAATGGAGACTTTGTGAACATCAACATTAAACTCTTGCCGAAGATGTGAACTTGATTCAATGTGGGCTTTGATTGGTCCATTCTATTTCAGGGCTAAACCCATAATAGCTCTGGCTGCACATTTTTCCAGCTTAAAGATGAACCTTTGGCCCATTCTGAAGTATTTTGCAGCCTCTTATAGTTTTTTCTTTCTGAATTGTCCTCTATTTAGATTAATCCATTTTACCACTTGTTCTGTGTTTACCACAGTATGAAGCTGCCACTGCCATGTTTCACTGTGGGATCTGTGCAGTATTATTAACATTTTACAAGAAGGCAAAAAGTTTAATTTTGGTCTTATCTGACCAAAATTCAGATTAGGTCTTTATTCCACATACTGGCCTCCTCTATTTATGGAAAACTAGAAATAAACCTATTTTATGGCTTTTTTCCACAGTGACTTTCTCCTTGCCACTTTTCTCTAAAAGCCAGACTTGTAGTGTACGACTTGTCCTGTTGACATATTACTACACCTGAGCAGTGGATAGCTGCAACCTCTGCAGGTTGCCTGATAGAGATTTTTGGTATTATCATTTTGTTATTACTTTCAGTCTAATGTTATTGTGATTTTTAGTTTAAAGTGTTTTCTTCCTTATGTGTGTATAAACTGACCTGGAGGTTACGACTGACTTTTGGTATTATCATTTTGTTATTACTTTAGTACATATTCAGTCTAATGTTAATCAGTATTATTGTGATTTTTAGTTTAAAGTGTTTTCTTCCTTATGTGTGTATAACTCTGTGTTTCCCAGACCTTAATTCTTATCAACCAGAATACCTCCTAACTGCCTGTGAGCAGTCGTATTTTGTCTCTTGTTTATCCTCCCTCTTTGTTGACAGTTTGACCTAGAGCTGAACTGGGCTCAGATCGTAGATCAGATATCACACCTGGAACTGAGTTGCTGGTTTGTTTAGGTTAAATGTTTTACGACCTCTGTTGTTTTTTTCTGGCTGTTCTGCTTTGACAATAAAACAGGGGCTCGCGTGGAAGGAGATCAGAACTCTCTGTGAACGGCCTGGAGAGGTTGTTGATGGAGAGTTCTCCTTTTGCAAAAGCTTTGTCTATAAAATTCATATACGTTGTCTGTGGTCTTTTTATATAGGTTCGAGAAAAAGTACCTATCATTGCCTGTCTGAATGCCTCTCTGATTTTAATTTGTGAAAAAAAAAAGTTTTTTTTTTTTGTAGGCCAAGGGTTAACAATTAAAAAAAAAAAGGTGAGTTTTTTGGGTTTTAAAAGGCCCTTAAAAAA
>NW_015113137.1:124678-160702 GCF_001443285.1 Poecilia latipinna | reverse complement strand
TTGCCTGTCTGAATGCCTCTCTGATTTTAATTTGTGAAAAAAAAAAGTTTTTTTTTTTTGTAGGTCAAGTGTATACAATTCAAATAAAACGAGTCAGTGTTTGTGGCTTTGCAAGGCTCTATAAAAATGGTGTGTTTTCTAGAAGCAACTGCCAAATTTAAGAAAAGATCTCCATTAAGTTTCACTTTTGTTTGTCCAGCGCCCGAGGGCCCACCACTTGATATGCGACTTCAGGCTGTCAGCACTCAGAGTATCAGAGTCACCTGGAAGGTACAGTCATGCATGTGAAATGTAAACATTGTAATGTTATAAAAAGCTTTTTTTTTTTTTGAACCCCTGCATTTGTAAGGGTGAATGTTTTCTCCTGAGCAGCCCCCACAGGTTGAACTCAGAAACGGCGTTCTGCGCAGCTACACCGTCAGCTACAGAGACTACGATGCTCTGGTCCAGAAATGGTGGCACCTAACAAAAATGGCTACAGGTGATCAGGAGAGCATCCTGCTCACCGACCTGCAGCCTTCGACCAGGTACGATGTGCTGATTCAGGCCAGGACAAACGCAGGAGAAGGACCTGCTGCGACCGCGCCTCTCTGCTCCACTCTGGGCGAAGGTATGCTGGGAGACATGAGGGGATTCAACAAGCTTACTGTGTAATTTATTCCTCAGTTTTTTACAATTTTGTTCTATTTCTAACTCAAGCAACTACAACCACTTCCACTACTGCTACAACCAGGACAAAACACACAAGCCTCTCTGTGGGTATGAAAGATCAAATCAACATTTTCCTCCATGCTGTTTTTGGTATTGCAAAGTTAATTAAGCTTCAATTACTCTAATATGGAAATTTTCAAAACATGCATTACTCTTAGTTACTAAGAGTGTCCCGTGCTCCTCCTAGTGCCTCCAGATCCACCTGTAATTGGTTTGCAAGAAGTGACAAATTACACAATTTCAATTTTCTGGACCCCTGGTTTTGAAGGCAACAGCCCCATTTCTGGTTTCTACCTGGAGTATAAAGCACAAAATGGTGAGAAAAGACTTTATTAGAATGAAGATGTTTTTTAAATTTCTATTATTGATTATTTTGCTATGTTTGATAAAATAATTCAGAAATGTGTCCATTTTTGAACAGCTTCATGGGATTATACAGAAACTGTCATCGATTTTGACGCCAATGAGACAGAGGCCACATTGGTAGAGTTTAAACCTTCAACGTACAACATTCGAATGTTCGCTAAAAACAGTCTGGGAACCAGTAATGCCAGCAACGTTCTCACCGTGACCATAGAAGAAGGAGGCGTTCATTTCTCATCCTCCTCTCCTGGCTGTGTTTCGCTGTACGCTCCAAAAACGCCGTGGGACTTAATGTTGATATTTTTAGGATATCTGTGGTTCTTTTGTCAAACATCAGAATTCAACCTCTGCTTGGCATGACGGATAAAACAGTAGTAGTGAAATTCAGCTTAAAATCTTGTGGGACATACTTGTGATCTTATTAAATGCAAAAGTCTAGCTACAAATTTTGGCAGATTTTTACTGTTACTGCAATGACCTCACTGTCAAAGATTATTACCAATTTATTCAGTTTTAATTTTGTTTAATTTTCTTGACTGCACATTTAATAAATAACTCATTTTCTTTCTAAACACCATGAAGCACCTGTAAAAACAGTGTGTTGGTCTACTGTATTACATGAAAATGCAAATAAAATACAACAAAGTTTGTGGTTCTTCACATATTAATAAAAGTACAACGAATATTAATCCTTTTCTAAGACACTGTAAGTTTATGTTAAAAGCTGACAAACATTTATGCAAACATATATGTCAAATGAAAGAGATCAAATATTTCCTGTTAGGGATTTTTAATTAACTGATCATTTTTAAGGGATTTTTCCAATTTTACATCTGATAACTGATTAAATTGTCCTTAGTTTCAATGAATTTGATGATTCTACTATGAACCCAGCCAGCTGGTATCAGCATACCATGTGCGAGCAATTATTATGCAAGCTGTTTGCAATCATTCATAAACTTTACACGTCAGTAAAAATCATACACACCATTCTGCCAGACGGTCTGTTGAGGTATTTAAACTATTAGGCCAAAGAAATGTGATCAAATGACGTATTATCAATTAAAAATGTGTATCTTCAAACTTTGTGTCCTGTGAACGCTCACCTCCACTTCTCCCAATTACAATAAACTAATAAATAAATAAATAAATAAATAAATAAATATGTATATATATAAATATATAAATACATCCCATCGTCCTTGTGTGTCCACCAGAGGGCACCAGAGTCCCACCATTTAATTGATGCAATTTTGTCCAATATTCACATCTCTTCTCATCATCGGAGCAGTCCTTGGGGGCACACACTGCAGCCAGCTGGATTTCAGTCCATCTGTCCTGTAAATCTCTTAATTGTCCAAATTAAGGAGATGAGGAAAAGGGTGAGATCTGATACCTCTGTGGGGCTTTGAGGCAGCTGCCTTTGAGAGCGTCTCCCACCAACAGAGAATCACAGCAGGGCACCAATGATTTTAAGTCACTTGCCTCAGTAGGGACTACAGAGATAAAATGCATTTATAAATATATATATGATTGAGGTCTTTATGACTTCTTTACTTCCTTTTTTTGAGCATTTGGGTCCTCTAAATATATATACTTTGTTGTTTATGTCCATCTGAGGTGCCACACTTCCTGACAAAAACAGGCTAATGGTCTACATTGATGTAAATAGTGCTTGATTGTTGGTTAGCTGTGGTAGCCCATCAGCAAACTGAGGGCTGGCAAAATCCAAAGTTACAGTAAATTGTGTGACCGTCGTCTGTAAACACAGCTCCACCACATCCCTCCCAATAGTCCTGTCATTTCTGCTCTCCACTTCCGTTTTCATCGTTTTTGCCTGCTCAGTCTGGCTTTGCTTACTCAAATACCAGTCCCTGTTCCTGTCCTGGTGCTTCCCTGGACGTCAGGGACGTCTCTGTCCGCCTCTCCTTCATTCGTCTCTCGCTTCCTGCTTCCGTCACGCTGATTACACTGTGTGGCACTTATATAAACGGAAGCAAAGAGGCAAGGAAGGTTGTGGGATGCATTCGCTGCGTGTCTTTGATGAGGTCCCTTTGATTGGCCACACAGCCAAAAACCAATTAACTGCCCCTTCCACCTCCACCCGTACAGCCACTGGTCTCTTGCCATAAACGTAGACAAATCAGGAGTCAATACACAAAGCGAGGAGAGCTGACACAGAAGAAACGGAAACAGCTGATTTTGCTGACCTGCACTCACTTAGCAGTCTCTGTCATTGCCCCAACAGCTCTGTCATCTCATTCACAACTCAACCATCCACCTCCTTCTAGCATCTATGACTAAACATCCATTAGGGTAACAGCACAGCACAACTTATGTAAGTTCTTCAGAGCTGCGTCAGCGGTTTCTGCTGAAGGCTTCGTGCTGCAGGTGAGAGACTGAGGGCCGAGGAAAGGAAGCATGGTTACAATAACGGCGGCACCGGCAGTGGGGACGGAGAGCTGTAATTAATCATGCAATGTGGTTCTGGCCACATCAAGGCACCAAGAGTCAGGAAATGGAGACTCAGATCAGCCCCACATACACCAAAGGCTGAGCTCCACAGCAGGGGTTGATCTGCAGGCCCTGTTAGCCCAGAAACGGATGCACGGGCCCGGACTTAAGAAGCAGCCAGATGTTGGCCTTTCCAACGCGGCGTATGAAGTCAAGAGAAAGAGAGCAGATGATAGTATTGAACAGGACTCAAATGAAAAGCACCAGAAGTTGAGGTGGAACAAGAAAAGAGGGGTGGGGAGGGGGTGCAGGAGGAACTGAGGTTTGGCCTATTTGTTGATGAAAGGACCACTAATTGATTCAAGTCTCTATCTGAACCCCCTGCAAACTGCAGCAGCTCAAAGGAAACTTTTCATCTTGTTGGAGCTGGAACATTCATTTTGGCCAGAAATGAAAAGATGGCAGCATTGAAATTCCGGAAGGGAGACCAAAAGGTAAAAGGAAAAAAAAAAAAAAAAAAAAAAATGACTAGCTGACAAGAAAATAATAGTCAATTACACCAGAGGAACCAACCTTAAGGTAGACGGGAAGCAACACATCTATAATCAGTTACCATTGAGTCATCACCAGGCCAAGCAAAAAAAGAAAAACTTAAATGTTATAATAGTGTTCCTCTGTAGCTTAATTAAATCCAAGATCTCACCGCCAAGCTCTCTTTAACATTAAATATTCTACCTTTTCAGCATATGGTTGTGACATTTTCTTAGTAGTTACTGTGCAGGTTTTGCCAAAACTCATATAAATGAATATAAACCAGAGTTTTATTACATCTGATGCAGTCAGGAAGACAGATGCCTCTGCCTTATGGCATCCTGCAATCAAGAAGGTGTTGAAAGGAACTATCGACATTTCATAATATGCTGTGGGGATTTGTGGAAATATTTGGTAGGTATTTATGAGGACATCATAAACTCAGGTTTTAGGAATCAAGATCAGGGGCTTAAGCTACATGTAAGACGTACATTTAAAGGAAGACGGTCCATTTATGACAAACATGTTGAACCATGAGACTGATGCTAACTCAGGCTTTGTACATATTCTTATATTTGACAGATAATGGGCTGCACAGTTGTCATGAAATTGCCTCAAACCACAACAAAGCTTTCTTATGTAACCCACTAAGGACTGATGATGCATTTTCAGAACTTTACCTGACGCACTTTTCAGCTAATAGGTCAAGCTCAGATTTAAATAGTTTTGCAGATTTGCATATGTGTGTGTGTTAATTTTAAATTAAGAATCTATTCTTAGTTTTGAAAAGTGTCTTGTTTGTTGTGTAAGTTTTTTTTTTTTTTTTAAAGCTTAGACAGGAAAAGAAATCTAAGGTGATGATCATGTTATGGTTGACAGATAATCTTAGTCCAGCCCGTTTTGCTGAGTCAAACCTGTGACTCAACCATGTTCTGCTAAATCAAGCCCAGTTCATATTTCACTCTAGGATGTAAAGTAATTCAGATTGTATTATTTTTAACCCAGGAGTTTTTAAAGTGTAAGGCATTAGATTGACTGCAATCAAAATAATTGATCAAAATATCTAATAGAATGAGGTAAAAGCAGCAGAAGATAAAATAAAAAAACACAACCCACTAAAAGTATAAATAGATAAATAACCTTCATATCACATAAATACCTCCTTGGATGCTTTTAAACCTTTTTATTCATATCCACGTAAACGCATATCCGTGCATAGTTAACACAGATCTATATAAACTGTATAATTGCATGTGTTATTTCTAGCTGGCTGCACATGTAAAGCGAGTACATAGTACAGTTTTATCATAGTATGTTACTGTTGAGCAGATTTTGAGTTAAATGGCAAATCTGAACCTTCTTGGAGGTCTAAGTTTCCATAGAAACACACTAGACTTTAGGTTGATGTAGCGAGTTTATCAAAGGCTGAAAAAAAAAATTGCATTTGGCAGCCAGTTATTGAGGACAGAAATAGCTATACTGACAGGCTTGTTGCTTCCCTTTGCACACCCATAATCCTTAATGCTTGCAGATATTTCCATAAACGTTCGAACATCCAAAACCATATCTTGCACGATTCATATCACACGTCACCTCTCATTCAGACTGCATTAAGTGTCAGGGCTTTGAACAGAGGCATGGCTCTTAATCTGCTTAAATTTGCTGCCTTTCTCTGCACTAACACCACTGACTTTTGCCTCTTTTTTTTTTTTAAAGATACCTGCCCAGAGGCTAAGTTCTGGTAAGGAGAGGCGTCAGATTGGAGGCGCTCCATCGTCCTGGCAGCTGAACACAGTGGAAGTCTTGGATGTGTTCAGGGGATTGGGCCAGCTGAGCTCTGCCATGGAAGACAAGTAGCTGGCGCTGCTGAATGGGAGAAAGAGTGGCGGGATGGAGGGAGACAGTGGAGAGAAAGGGGGGCTGAGATGAGGAGGTAATCACATCAGGGGATTAGTGGCTGTTATTAATGGGGGGATTCGTCTCTCTGCTGTCACTCTCACACTAATGCACACACAAACCTGCAAAATCTACTTTTATAATCTTCATCTATCTATCTATCTATCTATCTATCTATCTATCTATCTATCTATCTATCTATCTATCTATCTATCTATCTATCTGAAAGTAATTTGATTACTCTTCTTACTCGTCCAAACGCTGGCCGATGGCAATGCATTCTGATTTTGGTTTGTAATATTCTTGCTACCTACTTCATGAGGGAGAAAAATGAGCTGCTCCGGTGTGTCTGTGTGCGCTCGTGCTGGCATGCCACCCCCTTGAAAGATGGCCGTTCAGTGGCGAACAAACAAGACATTTGTCTAAAGTCTTGCATCACCTCGGGGAAGAATCTGTGGAAATGTGCTGTGCCAGGTTATCGCTCGCTGTTATTTTCAGCCTCCCTGTGACGCACGGGAGACTAACTTTGCAGTGAAATTTGTGAAGAAGAAATGAACATAAAAATTGGCACGTGCCGTTTGTGTCGCATGCCCTGAGACATAATCCGACGCGTGCCTGAGGAGTTTTCCTAACCCGAGCAGCAATGCAACACGTTTGATTCCAACATTTCACTGCAAGGACTGCAGTGTTGCTCGCTCTCTCTCGCTAAATGAGCTCATGCATGCAGATTTACTGCCAAATGCTCACCAGGAATTTTTTTCGTTTTATGAAACGTATTTTGCTACAAATTTACCTGCACCTCTGGTAAAGAAGTTTGGAAGAAAAAATGGAAACAAATGAATAGCTTATTATTCTAAGGTCACTTCTCTGAAAAAATTACCCAAAAATGTAATTAATTAGATTATATAATCAGTGGGACAAGAAATTATTATATTTTAGTAAAGTCCCCACACGCATAATTGTTGATCGGTTTTCTCTTACAGTAATACTTTGTGCAACCGTCTTGTTCTAATATGGCAACACTTATTCTTCACCTACGTCATTTTAAAATGTGGGAACAAAGCAGAAGGGATCTTTTCACAGTATCTCACCATGGAACAATCTCTGAATTGATTTTTAATAAATATTTAGAATCGTTTAACAGAGGTCACCAATTTTTTTACTTCCAAAATAAAAAAACATCCTACATTTTAACATCACCAATATTTTTTATAAGAGAAGCAGGTCCACAGCATCACTAATCCACCGCTGCACTGATACCAGTAGAGTTAAGCTGAATAAATTTATGCTTGTGCCAGAAGAGTAGAAAACATTGTTTTTAGCATCCCTCTCAAACAGCTGTGTGGTATCCGCTCAGCGTCGGAGATCAAGATGACCATAGATCCTCTTCCAGTTTTGTAGGCAGTGATCAAAATGAACGGGACTTTCTGTGACATCATATTTATAAGCAATGGAGGCAAAAAGTTATGAATGAGTTTGCTCTTTAAAATTAAACTTAAAGCAACAATGCATAACATTTTTAAAAATACTCAAATGATCTTTATCTTAAACAAAGTGGTAGTAAAAACAATTGTGCGACCATTGATTTAAAAGAACAAAATCAGTTATTTCTTATGGGTTTTTGCTGCCCCTTAATAAATTCATTCATATCAAAGGTTGGATTTTTCTAAAAGCTTCCATGTGAGATTCTGCTACAGCCATTAAAATATATTTTTTTTCATATTCTTTTTCACATCTTCACAGAGTAGTCGAGGAACGCAGAAGGTGCTGGACGACAAATCAAACACTGGGGTTTAGAAAAAAAGATATTTCCAAACTATGCCTTAAGAGTCAAAGTGTAAGAAATAACTTCTTTTTTTTCTTCCAGCCACATACAAATATAGTTTCTAAGGGGTCACAATCCAGATTTTTATGTGTACATCATAAGATCCAAGGCTCATTTCTCTCAACAGCAGATGCATGATGCAGCTAACAGAGGCTTTTCTCTGAAAAGATGTAAGGGCCAGGGCTAAAGAGGCACATTTGCAGACTCTTTCATCAGGGAGATTTCTCCTCAGTCTCCCAGTGAGCTGCAAAGACACCAGTGTCCCACCGTGAGCAGCAGCGCAGTTTCATCATCTGAATCGAGTTTCACAGCAGTAGTGAGAGAACCGAAGTCCCCAAGCTCCATCACATCACCCGAAGACCCAGGAGGGGCAGTAGCATGTCAGAAAAGCTCAGGGATGAGACAAATAAGTAAACAGACTGAATCCACGTGCAGAGCGAGGAGAGCTGGACGGATGGATGGGGAGAGGCAGTCAACCGTTCCTCATGGCCAAGCAGTAAAAATATCCTCTGTGCTTATTGTTTCGTCTTTGCTTCCTTTTTCACAGCCTGACTTTCGGTGAAGCAGAGCAGCTCAACTTGTGTATGGACTTTGTTCACAGGTGTTGGACATACTTACCAACACCTGGTCATCAGTGGTTCTCTAAATCCTTTCACGATGTCATATCACCACCACGAGCTCCGAGGTATTTCACTGGGACTTTATCTGGTAGAATCACACAGAGAAGCCCCTAGCAACGAAACTTTTACAAACATGAAAATGAAAAATGTGTGGTTTGGATTTGTATCCAGCAGCAATTTCAAATGGTAGCCACAGGTATTTTCGTTTTTACTCATGAAGATAATGAATTTCGTCCCCCCCAGTCACCATTGCAAAATAGCTAAACTCTTTCTTAATTGGACAAAGTGAACATCAACCTTCAAATCTTACCACAAATTCCCAAATGGCTTTTATATCTGGACTTGACAGGGCAAAACTAATGCATGAAAATGTTTGATTCTTTGGATTGTACCTCCGGTTGTATTTTTAGACTCACTGGCTTTCTGGAAGTTGAACCTCTGTCCCAGTCTTTAATCTTTTGCATCGTCCTGCAGGTTCTACCAGGGTTGTCCTGCATGTCCTGCGTTATTATCATGTCAACTGATTCTTCAGCCTGAGCTGTGGATGTCTACAGTTCTTCCAGTGCTCTTGGACGTTCCTTAGTCAATCAGTCTGTAGTTGTGCCAGCTAGTTACACTAGATTTTATTTGGCTGAATTCAAATGCACAAATATATATATATATATATATATATATATATATATATATATATATATATATATATATATATATATATATATATATATATATATATATTCATATTTTATGGCAAAAGTTACAATCTGGTTCTGTTTTCTTTCCATTTTACAATTTTTCTCCCGTTAAATGTTAATTGTTGTAACGTGACGAAATGTGAAGAAGCTCATGATATTATACCTCTGCAAGCTTCTCTAAATTGGTACATTGTTGCTCTCATCACCAAAAGTGTGAACAATGTAAATAAAAGTGTAGCAGGCTGCTTGTTTCAACACAATTGTGACTTTTTAAGTTGGTCTCTGTGAACAGAAAGAGTCGAGGGCCCCGTGGGGGTAGATCCACACACACATGCACACACACCCTCATATGTCAATCTGTCTGTCAGCTCTGTGCTCCTAATCACATCCCAGCCCCTCCTGTTCCCAGGCACACAGCACCCCTACTTTGCTTCACTGTAAGGGGAAAAATGAGAGATCCCCCTCCCAAACGCTCTCTAAGATTAAGGATTTGTGTTTTACATGTGTTATCGTTGCTTCCCTTCATTATCCCCCTGCTTTTGTCTCAGCTTCCTCGTCTAATTAGAATCTTGTCCCTTTCATTCTCCCATTTGCCTTTCTTCCACCTGTGAGAGCAAGAAGTAGAGGAGGAGAAGGAAGAAAAGAAGGAGGAAAACGAAGGAAGGAACGGGTGGAGGAAAGATGAAAAGCGCGCAACACAGAGAGCGAGTGGCGGAGCGTTGTGGAACGCTGCGTCTGAGGGGAAGATGAAGGCGATTGTCACGTCTCATCACGCGAAGCTGCGCACACACACACACACACACACACACACACACACACACACACACACACACACACACACACACACACACACACACAAAACCTGGCTGTGCCGCAGCAGAGACACACGGTCCCGCTGAGCCGAGCTTTGAAAAGAAGAAAGCGCAAAGAGAATGAAAAAGAAGAAAGAAGAACAAGCGAGAAGAAGCCACCGTGTTGGATGTTTCATTTTGACCCATATTTGTCCTGACACATAAATCAAACAGGCACTGAGGAGCCCAGTGCTGCTGTCACAACGGGGTGTTGGAAAACATATCTGAGCAGATCCACACGAATGCACACACTCCTGGTGGCATGAACAGCAATTAGGAAGAGCAAATAATAAGAACAATAGAAAATATATATATTAGAGCAAGTTAACGCAGAAATGTCGGTTCTCTAACAAGCATGAAATCCTTTCCTTTCCTGTTCCCTGCTCCACCCCTGCCCTTCCTTTCCATTCTCTTCTGCCTCCTGAGGGGTTCGGCGCTCTCTGTGCCTCCTCTGGCCCACAGTGTGGCCTCCTTGGCTGTTTATGAGCAAGGTGAGGACAGGCTGGCGCTTCGCCTCAGAGTGTGGTCAGGCTGTGTTTACGTCTGTCTGGCCCTGGAGCCTGGGACCTGGAGTCGTGCACCGGCACATCCTGGACATCACACAAAGCTCTGCTGATGTAGCATGAGGAGGAATCCTCTCAGACGCTGCAGGACGGACTAATAAATAACTCAGAGCTGTACTTTTCAGACTTTATAGCACACCATTCACATCCCTTGAACTTTCTCAGATTTGACCAGGACCACAAACTTCAATGTGTTTTAAGGCAAAGTTATATGACAGATGAACATAAAGTAGTGCATAAACGTGATGTTGAGGACCAATAGTACATGCTTTTAAAAGTGTTGAGTGCATTTAAATTCATTCCTCTCGAGCCCATACTTTGTTGAGTGACTTTTCTCTGCAGTTACATCTGTAGGTTCTTGGAGGGGGTGTCACTATCAGCACATCTGGAGAACAAAATGTTTTTCCCTATTCCTCTTTCTAAAGATAATTCAAATTCAGTCATTCTGGATAATTCAAATTCTCAATTCGATGCATGTTTGAAATTTGACTGGAATTGAACATTTGATGGATTTATGCCCTTTTAAATGTAACTCTGATTGTTTATTTGTAGTTCTGATAGTTCTGCTTTTGCAGTTTCTACCAGCTGTATATTCAAGAATTGCTCTGTTTTCCCACCTCTGTGTGTGGATTTACAGGGATAGTGTCTTCAGGACAATCTGAAGTACAAGCGTTGCATTTTGGAGGTAGGTCAAAAGGTTATACATGACTGATAGCTGGCAGGTAATTTCCTTTTAAATGTCTCCTCCTCAAATAATGTGATGGAAACTTCAAATGGGGCTTCTTATAGTTTTAATTCAACAATAATGTGTCAACGGATTCTACAGATTTATTCATCTGAGGCTTAGATTTCTGTATCTCCTCTAGAGTCACAATGAAGAAGTTTACTGTTGTAATAAAATTGGGAAAAAGTCAATACATGTTCCTCTACAAATACTCTGCATTTTCTCTAGCATGCACTAGTAGCTAGATTTGACATTGAGCTTATCAATTAGCAAATCGTGCCTGTGTTCATTCTCTGGAAGTAGGGGAAGTGCAGGGTGCCATTCTCGGATCAAAGCTCCAACATCAGAGGAACGCTGCAAATGGAGTCATCAGCAACTAGCTTATTGTTGACTTTTTTAGATTTTCTCCAATGCAGAGAAGAACATTTTATTTTGCTCAACTTACAGCTAAATCGCTTGTAATTGTTTACCCTGCAAATACTAACATCAGGCCAAGTGGCCTGCAGGAGTTTGTCCCTTTACACAACCAGTTCACTCTCCTGCTGTGATAGCTTTGTCGCTTTATTGCCCTTTAACAATCAGCATGCTCCAAACTCTTTCTAAACTTCCCTGCATCCTCTGAGACAGAAGCACAAGGAATTTGTGTTGTTTCTCTGATTGAACGGCTGTCAGTTAGCTCTTGGCATTTGCTCATCTGAGATATGTTTAACATGACTAATCTGCTAAAAGCAGCCGAGAAGGGAGAGAACTGAAAAGCCGCGGTTGTGGAACACGACAAACAGCGTGATCTGCCTTTTGTTTTCAGCAGCTGATGAATATGCATGTGGCCCTGGGAGTGACTGAGTCTGGGGTGGGGTGGGGGGGAGGGCTCAGAAGAGCATGTTCAACAATAGAATTACATCTCTGACATGCATCCACCGCAAGGCTGGGATTAAGCACAACACGGAAAGTGAAAAAAAAAGAAAAAAAGGGAAGAAGAAAAAGGATGGAGATGGAGAGTGAAGTGATAAAGGAAAGATCCGTTGCTTATCTGTTGAAGAAGAGGAGGCCTCGGGGAGGAGAGGAATGGAGAGCGAGATGGGGAGGAAGGTTGTGGTGACAATGAGAGGAGCGAGGCAGGAAGAGGAGCAGGAGATGGGGAGCGGGTCGTCAATCCAAAGTGTTTAATTTCTTTTGCTGTTAGTGAATCATCACAGAGATGATCCAACAGTGGATCAAAAGGAGAAGCAGAGGAACAGGGGGGGAAAAAAAAGATTAATGCAGCAGAACAAAGGCGCAGTCCCTTCAAGATGATCACAACTCCTGTTTTTCTGTCCTACTCTACCGCCTTCTCATTTTTTACCCTATTAAATGCTCCATGTTCAATTTATCATAAAGAATACAGAGACAAACAGGAAAACTTCAACAACTTCAATTAGAAAAAAAAAAAAAAAAAAAAACTTGAATATTTCTGGTCAATCTAATGTCTCCAAAATCACCCTGAATGGAAAAATTGGGGAAATTCTACCATCTGTCATGGAATGTCAGCAGCTTCCCTTGAGGCTTTCAGCAAACCGCTTGTTTAGTCTGCGCTGCCCAAACTCGAACAGTTTTGATGAAAAGCACACAGATTCAGCGCTATGGACGTTCAGGCGGCGTGTCCGTTTTTGTTTTGAATCCCTCGACCCGCTCAAACTGCGTTCGTGTTTATGGCGAAGCTATGATCTGAAACCATGCAGTCGTTCCCCCTGAGCGGTGCGGGTCGGTGTTGGTGTCTGAAGGGTTTTCATGAGGTATTGTTATTGGCCCAGGGCTGCTGCTCCTTCTGTGTTTCTGCCACTGAGAGAAGAGTGTTAGAGGCCATATTTCAGGAGTGTCATCACCGTGGTGCGAGTCTCCAGCTCAGGAGGAGCCTGGATGAACAAACTGTTTGTGTGTGCAGGAAAGTTTGAGGGGTGGAATGGGCAGTTCTTCAACGTACATGGCAATAATGGAAGAAAAATCCTGAGGCTCCAAAAGACTTAAGGTTTGGAGCAAAGGTTCACCTTCCAGCAGCAAAATGACCCTGAACGTATATCCAGAGCTATATGGATTGGCTCAAAAGATATTCATGTGTTAGAAACCAATCTCCAGACCTCAGTTAAATTGAAAATTGTTGAGTCCAGATGAGCTATTTGACTCGTCTGTACTCAAGTAGGTGAGTCTATGTCAATGACAAATGCCATTCACACAGATTTTTGTCTGTAAATGTGCTTGAAAATCATAAAAATCTACTTTCCTTCCACCTTAAAATTAGCCACGACTTTGACTTGCTTTATACTTTGAGATAGACCAAAGTTTGTCCAAGTAACATAAAAAATTCGAAGGGACTTCGCTGTAAATAATGAGGCACCCTCAAAGTTTTTCTGGAAAAACAGATAAATGATGTCTCCATAACATTTAAACCCCTTTTCTACATTTCATTGCATCCTTGCAGTTTTTTCCTTCTCCGTTTTCCTCCCCCTCTCTGTCACTATGTTTGTCACACTGCCCAAACTGCCTCAACGCCCACTGAGTTCACCAAAAAGCCTCCTTATACCTCATACCTGCCTGTCGACTCCAGATTGCAGACTGGGGCTGGTATGAGGCTGTTTCAATGTGAGTGTCTAAGCTGTAAGTCCCTATCTCATGACTTCTCCCCCTTTCCTCGCCACCAGATAAAACAGGATGACCTGAAGATTGAAAAGTCAAGCGGTGTCCAGCCAAGCTCACGGTTGGTTGACAGTCAATATTGACCCTAGGCTAAGTGTCTCTCGGTGGAAACGAGGAATGACCCCCCCACCCCCTTTTGTCACCTGGACTCAGACGCACACACACACACACACACACACACACACACACATATAGAAGAGCGAGATGTCGGCAGCGGCTTGACCCGTCCGCTGACCCCAGTCTGGGTATTTTCTCATCCACCTGCTGGTTAAGAACAGGCTACAGGAAGGTGCGAATCTGTTCCCACCTCTGTGAGCCAGCAGTGAGTGATGGATGGGAGTGAGATGTTGTCACTGATGCTTCAATTTGAAGGTGCATTGTTAACTGCTCCTTGCCAAGCGACAAGGAGGCAAATCATCAGACTCGGGTTTTTCAATAAACGTTCGGTTTAAGCAACGTGTGTTGTTGCAAAAAGAAAAAGAGACGGCAGAAAAGGATTGCAAGGTGCATGCTTCCATGTAGCAGTGTGACGCCGTGCACTTGCCGCTGTGTGTTTGTCAGCACAAACACCTAACATTGAAGGAGACAAGCTGCCTCCTGACAGTTATTTGCTAGTTTTGGTCTCTGGGTACTCTGTCTAACTTTCTGTCTCTCTTCCTCCCCCCCAAATTACCCCTGGAGGACTGAGAGAAGGTAAACACAACCAATGAGAAAAGCATGGTGACACTCAGCTTGTTATTGTGAGAACTCTCCATCTTTTTCCCTCCTCTGTGACTCGGATTTCCTTCTCCCTCTCCAGCTTCAACCTGCACAGTGCCATGGAAAAGTATTTGCTCCCTTAAATTATTCCTGTTTTTGCCTCACTTCCCAGCCAGTGAGGCCCCATACGGGATAAACGAGGACAACGGTATGGGTCCCAGGAGGTTTTGTCCATGATTTCCATGGTGGCGCTACATTTCTGGTTTCTCATTTCTGTGAACAACATCCATGCAAGTGATTATGTAGAACTCCCCTTTTCCTACATTTTCAATTGTTTTTGTCACGTTGATCAAGATATATCTATGGGTGGAAAACTCTGAAACTCCACAACATTTAGGCATACGTTTGTTGTATAAGCCTTATACAACATGCAAAATGCTTGAGCAGGTTGTACTGTATGTACAGTTTCCTTAAGGAGATTGTAATTGTTCTGCACTGTTATCTTCTCATGTCAATGGCAGACCAGTGACATGATCCGTCAACACATTACAATAAAAATGTAAATCATGTCCAATCTTTTGCCATCGATCTCCCACATTTACAATTTTTAACACTTGTCATCAAACGTCAGCCATAGTTTACGACAGAACATCCTTCCAGAGTACACTGCTATATTGAAGTGACTCAAGGACCGATGACCCCTTCATGTTCGTTGACACAGAGGTTTACTTTTGAGATACTGAGTATTTTAAGCAAGAGACTGGCTTTTGCAGGTGTTCTGCTTTTTGTACGAATTGCTTTAGAAGAATGCACTTACTGTTTCGCAAATGTCAAGGATGAGTCGAGGAATGTACCAAAGCGACTGAGAAAAAGTGTGAAAGAAAAAGAGGCTTATAAACATCTGTGTGTGTGCGTGTGTAATTATTTTATGTAGGCTAATATGTTCCTTTGTGAAAGAAAATAAAACTGAAATAGAACTTTTCAGTAATATTCTGGTTTATTTCATAAATAGGTTTGTAAAGGATAGATAGGTATAGACAGACGGACGGACGGACAGACAGATATCTGAGTTTGCAATAGCTACACGTGTCGCGTTTCAGTGACTACAGAAACCATAATCACAGACATCTTTGCTTTTCATCTAGGCCCCTAATTTTCACTGTTCACTTCTTATAAATCCACCCACATCTGAGTTTCTCTCAGCACACCTGCATTCAATATGAGCTCTCTCAACTCTCCACACTACACACTGACGCACACGTTTTGCTCTACCTGCTCATGTGGTGCTAACTGCCCCCCCGGCCTCGTCACCGCTCTGTGTCATATGTCCACTGACAGGCATGAGCCCCCCCGCCATCCAGCGACCCACACAGCTTTCTTTCATCCAACCTGCAGTTTCACTGCGACAGGAAATCCTGAACATTTTACATTTCCTTCAGTTGTGCAGCAGATGTGCTTGGGCTCAAA
Source organism: Poecilia latipinna (assembly GCF_001443285.1). Classification (NCBI taxonomy): domain Eukaryota; kingdom Metazoa; phylum Chordata; class Actinopteri; order Cyprinodontiformes; family Poeciliidae; genus Poecilia; species Poecilia latipinna. The sequence goes on along the minus strand of NW_015113137.1, from coordinate 144,636 downwards.
GCAAAGAGAGAGAGGTTGAGCTGGAAGTGCTCCCAGTCAGCCAATGAAAAAGCAGCTCGCGACCAGGCCACATTCCTGTGCTTCTTCTTTTCTCTTCATGTTAACTCACATCTGTTCACTTCCGCTCTGCTGCATCCCCAAGGTGACGGCTGGCTTCTGCTGCCGTGGCTCATGCCTAAAGGCTACAGGGCGAATGGGCCCGCTGTCCTCGGAGGTTTGTGACCAGAGGCCGTCCGTCCCCATTGATTCGGACCAAACCTCTGCGGCATGTTTCTTTGATGAGCTCTGTCTGATTGAGTTAGCATGAGTTACACTCCATCTTGATCAAAACTTATTCCCAATTCCAGGGAGAGAGAGAGCAGAGAAACACTGATGAGGAGAAACTAAATGAACCTTAGTGAAGACAGACTTTTCAGTCATACACAACCCACGTAGCTTTCTATTTGCCAAATACAGCATGTTTCAATGTCCCAAAGGACTAAAAAAACAACTTGAAAGCAACACAGTCACACTACACTTAAAATATCATTTGTTTACATCCTCCTCCAAAAAGTCCCAGTGTCCTGGAATGCGAAAGAAAAGCAATCCGAAGCACCAGTGTGTTTGCAACCCTATAAATAAAGGTGGTGGTGGGGAGTGCGGTTGACCATAATTACACAGGCCCTGTTAAAGTTGGGCTGCGCTCTCTTTCTGTCTGACTCTGCGTCCCGTTAGCATTCATGGCTACTCCCATCCACATACAAACACGTTCACAGGCGGCGCACACATTCACACAAACACACGCAGACAGGATCTGGGTCAAAAGTTTTGTTTTCTACATCTGTCTGGACTTTTAATGCCTTCTGACGTTCACAGTCTATTACATAATTTAAGTGTTTAAACAAACATAATTGTGTTGGCTTTTTCTTTTCTCTGAGAGACTTGTTTGAACCGCCATTCTATCTATTTTTTATACATCTATGATGAATAAGATGCCTTTTTTTATACAAGACCTGTGTACTTATCCACAGCAGGGACACCACGACCTCTGGATGACCTCAGAGTTTCCAAAGATTTTGTAAAATAATGCAGGGTTACCACACATCATGTCAAAGATCCACTCATTTCCACCTTTTTACAGACAGCAAAACTTTAAATCACCTAATGCAAAAAAGTTTTCAATGAAGTTATCTCGCTTTGCAAATATACCAAAAGAGATCAGACTTCAAATACAGAATAGGCAAAATTTGAGATCTTTATAAAGATCAATGAGTCGACGGACGGACGGAAGGACGTATGGACGAGTGGATGGACCTTATGAATAAAAATTTTTTCCCATCTTTATAAAAGCCACTCTCTGTCAGTCCTGATTACAGCGACAAGTCAGTTTTTAGTCCCTTACACGACGTGTATTTCCATCCCTGCGGTGTGCATGTTCACATGCTAAATCTCCATCTGGCTGCTGCGAAATAAAGTTCACAGCATTGGAGTCGAGATGTAAACACACATTCACACACTGTTCTCTTTCTCGCTAAGATGCAGAGACAGACATTTACCAAACTGTGCTGTATGTCGCGTATCTGTACCAGCCAAAAGTGGTCCGATGGTGAGTGTGTGTGCGCGCGCGTGAGATCATGCACCTGCATGTGTGCGAATGTATCTAAGTTCACACAGGCAGAACCACGTACACACACCAGCCAAGACTTTCCCTTTGGCTGCCAGAATAACGGAGAAAATTCTATACAAATGCTCAGCAGCACGGTACAGTTTGTTCCAAAGCACTTGTCTCAGCGTACAAATCACAGCCAGGCAGCCAACTATAGCTAGCTCGCTCTATTACTGCCAAGAGGAAACATATCCAAAAGTTTTAATACCTTGTTTTCACACAAGCAGTTTTTTATTCCAGCTCATAAAAGCCAAACGACAAAAACAATAGTATGCACAAGAAAAACAGCTCCTTTCTGGTGTAAGCTGAAGTCTCCTCAAACTGATTATTAGAACCAGTCAGTGGTCCACATTTCCCCACCCTCGTTGTCCTCCTGTGGTTTGGCACTGGGAGCGTGCAGACTGGGCAAGCTGCGCAGAATGGCCGCGGTTTGATGTCTTAATGTTGTTTGTCTGCGTTGTACGAGATGGGTTAAGACAAAAAAAAAAAAAATTGCTTTAAAACCGAGCCAAACGTAAAACACTTTCCTGGTCACACCTTTGGCTTTACTTTAAGATTCTTGCACACTGAATGCTTGCGATAAGAGAGGATGGAAATAGCAGAGGAGTGTTAGGTTAGTGTGATCACTCTTTACTCCTCGTTCTGGTCCATTTTTCTCAGAGATACCGTAGAGCAGAAAGGCAGTAATGTACTTTAATGCACCTCTACATGATAAAAGTTGGCTGTCTGCTGCTACATTCCCCCTCTGCCTCTCTCTCTCTGTTGCACATACACACACACACACACACACACACACATCTCTGACTTTTATGCACCGCTGTGCCTCGTAGCATTAAACATTAAGGAGAAACAAATGAAAGGCTCTTTTAAAAGCTTTAACCAATAGGCTTTTACAAGCCGACTGGCTGCATTTGAATAAAAACAAAGACTAAAGTGGTCTAGACAGCAGGAAATCCAACTTTGAAAGAATACTACTACTGAAGTTAAATGGTTTCCCCCTTTGGTGGCGGCGAATGCATTGCATTGTACCACATATATACTCATTTGGTTTATTGCTGGAAGAAATTGAATTGGTGCCACAGAGATGCAATATTCAGATCTTAAGGGGGTTGGAGGAGAGCGGCTGGTTGGCCATAAAGACAAATGAGTAAGGGATGGGGATCTTGTGGAGTTTTTGATGAACAGTTATGTATCATCGCATAACATAAACTGTCTCCAGCACTCAAAATCAACTCTGGCTATCACAAACAAGGACAGAGACAGTATTCACAAAGGAAATGTGGACAGCTATAACATTTTTTTTCTGGGTTTGGACTTGGAAATTACATTAGCGTTAGGGGGTAAGTCATATTTCTACACACTATCCCCAGTGTGAAAAATCTTGCTAAGTTTGGGAAGTTGAAAGCGGGTTAAGATTACTAAAGAAAATCCCAAGTTTTCAACAACACACCCTTTCTCATCCACCATTCAAAAGTAAGATGAGTGTAAAACAGTGTAGGTTTGCAGGACAGCAGTCAGAAAGGATATGGTATCTCTGTTTGAGCTGCAGAGATGCAAAGTTCGGATGGTTGAATGTGACATCACAACTATTAGCCATGTACCCCTAAAATCTGGTTTGCTTGAAAGAGTGAAAAGACAAGTGTCATATTTATCACAAACCTGATTAAGATTAAGTCTGATTGTGTTCTACCAAAATGAAGCAGTTCAGACTACATGAAAAAGGCTACGTGTGACAGAAAATCCAAATACACTGAGGTTTGTGGTTATAACGTAACAAACTATGAAACGCTTCAATGGATATAAATGCCTTTGCAGGAGACTGTAGATCTTGACGGATTGTTTTCTATCATTGCATAACATAAACTGTCTCTGACATCAAGTCCAGTTATTAGAAGTAGGAGAAGTGACAAATTTCACAAAGGAAATGTGACCAGCTATGAAATTCCTCTGCGATTTGAGCTTGGAAATAGTATTAGTGTCAGATGCCTTTCTCTCTCTATCCATCTTTCTATCTCTCTCTGTGGCTGTCCGTCTGTTTCTTGCAGGTGTCCTCTAGGTGTCACTAGAGATGTTCATGGGGCAGGCCAGAGGAGGCTGACTTATTAGGAGTGTGTAGAGGAGTGTGTCCACGTGCGAGACTTTGGAAGAAAAGGAAGCTGCAGCCTCTCCGGTGCACTGACAGCCTCAATCCAGTTGCCGTGGTGATATCCTCTCCCAGGTGCATCGGTCTCTCTCTCCCTCTCTCTCCGTCCCTCTCTCTCTAGCTATCGCTCCCGCGCGCGCGCGCGCACACACGCACGCGCGCGCACTCCCTCACATACCTCGACACCAACAGCTGGCTGTTTGCACCCTTCCCTCCAGCAGCTCAGACAGCCATCATTAGCACGCAGTGTCCCTGCGCTGCGCTGTCCCTCTCCTCTCCGTTCCCTGAACCGCACACCATGCACCCTGCTTTTCCGCAGGTGTCCTACCCATTCCACCCCCTACCCACTCACCCACCCACCACGTACTCGCTAATGAGAGTGAAAATGAGAACAATGGGGAGAGGAGCGCGGGGCCCGCCAGCTCATCTGGGCTCCGTTGATCTTGTTAATTGCGTCCGTGGACGCGCTCCGCTCCCTTTGAAGTGTGTCTGAAGAGCCCGCTTCAGAGACTGGCAATTACCGCACATCATGTAATTGCTGCAAGACAGGCAGCCATATGAGAGAATTCATGTTACTGTATGGGTGCGTCAGGGGCGTGTGAGTGTACATCTTGGCAATGTGTGTGCTTGTGTGTGTGTGTGTCTAAAACGGAGAGGAAAAGAGCTGATGGAGATGCTTTCCAAGGTGTTGAAGCAGCTCAACCAACGTCCTGTCAAACCGCAACACCTTCAGAACAAAAATCCTAACAGCTTTGATGCTACAGACAGCTGCATTTTGCAAAATGACTGCTAACAACTTTGTTAAAATCAATTTGCACAGATCAAAAGATATTCTTCCTGTTTGGAAATCAGTTAATCACTTTTTTTTCCTCTCTCTCTCTCTCTCTCTCTCTCTCTCTCTCTCTCTCTCTCTCTCTCTCATAGCCAAGAGTCTTGGCTGTGGTTTCAGGAGGATGTCTATGTCCTGTTTACATCCTCAGATTCTGTTCATGCAGAGCGTGTTTTGAGGTCAGTAGTGTGCTGTGTTACTTTGAAGCAGAAGTTGTCTCATTGTCTTCAAAGACAATGTAAAGTCCCTTTGTGTGGGTTTCACTCCTCGTGTTTGCTGTAACACACTAAGCTGCTATAGTTTTCTTTTGTTATGTCAGCAGGTTTCCACAAACTATCAAGGCATCTTTTTCAGCATTGATGCGTCAGATTAGTGTAGCAGAAAGACGACATTCTCAGACTCCAGACTTTTGCGTCAGTGAACATAAATGTCCAGTCAACACAGAAGTTAGCAAATTCTCTGGCACAAATACGAGTTCATAAAAAAGGATGTATGTCACCATGTGTCCAGTGAGGAGAAAAGCAGCAAAAATCCTGTTTGGAGACCTAGCAAACAGGTACCATACAGAGTTAAAAGTGCTCCATCTCAAGACTAAGTGCCCTCTAACACGTTACTGTGCTAAATAATTGTTATAAAGCTTTATTTAAAATAAGAATGTTTTAGTAGCATTTATGTCTGCTTCACACCTGACCAGCAGAGGCTTTCATCAACAATATCTACTATCCATAGTGTGTAATGGGTTGTGTCCTCAGGTTTAGGTTATTCCTTCTCTTAAATCCAAGGTTTAAATTGTTTTATGATCATTTGCAATAATCATAAAACAACAAAACAGCTGATTTGTTGTGGTATTTTACCTTCAATATTTCTAAACTATGTCCAACAATTCATTATCATTAAATACATATTTTCATATGTTAGAAATTAAGTTAAAAAAAAAATTGTGAATACAAAATAAATGGACGTTGAAATAAATCATTGAAAATGTTGATATAAAAATTGTAAAGTATAACATATTGTTTAAGATTTTATATATCATTTTAGAACATATTGTTCACAATATATTCATTGGTTTGTCACAATTTTGGAGAGTTAAAAGGGCTGAATTCTCATAAATGAAACTGTTAAATACATATTCACATATGTGGACATTCACTAGATGCATAATGAGTTAGAAAATGTTGAAATAAATATATATTATTTCACCAATATTTTCTCAACAATGTCTTAATTTCACTTTGGCACATTTGGTTCAATTTAATAAAAACTAAATAAACTAAGGACTTATTGCCAAAATCAATGAATAAATAATTACAATTGAGAACAAATGTGCCATAATATTCAATTAATTAATCACAAAATCCAACGCACTCAATTTAAATCAACTCTAACTGTAAAACAGCCTGATGGGTATATTGATACTAGACAGACTTCTTTATGAGCACAGACAAGAAATTAATTGCCTGTCTTCATCTCTCTCACAATTAAATCAAGGACAAATAAAATGCTTCCCTCTCACCAAAGGCTTTCTGTTTTCTTCACTCATGCTTATCTGGATTTTCCAACACTGGTCTGCTTAATACAATAGATAAGACAGTTATAGGCTGTGACAGGAAGAAACAGACAGAAATTAAACATTTGGAGTAAAGACCTAAAGCACATTTTCTTATGGTATCTTTATCAACTGGAATACTGGATAACAATCTACAGTTCACTTCAAAAACCATGTTTTACTTTGCCATGCAACAGACACAAACTGCATAGTTGTAAAGTGAAAGAACAACTATACGTGGTCGTGGCATTGCTTTTACATTTATCTCACACGAGTCAATACTCTGTAGAATCGTATACGTATCTCTATAATCACAGCTGCATGTCTCTTTTGGAGTCCGTCTCCACCAGTTTTACACTTTGAGAGATGACATTTTTCTCAAATCTTTGCAAAATAGCTCGACCTGAGTCAGACTGAATGGCAAATGTCTATGCGAGTCCGTCGTCCCTTCAGTTTTGAACAGTCACAGAAAAACATCCTCACAGAATGATGCTGCCACCACCATTCGTCTCCAGGGGTGTGTGATATTAACAGTTTAATTAGCAAATAATCTTTAACAACCCATTTCAGCCCATCCATCCATCCATCCATCCATCCATCCATCCATCCATCCATCCATCCATCCATCCATCCATCTGTCCATCCATCCATCTCAAGAATCAATAAAATAAACACGGACTCTGTTGTTTGAAAGAAGCGATTGATGGAAACTGCCAGCCTGCTCTGAGCTCCAGAGCCTCTCACAATAATTTCAGATAATGTAACAGTTTTATGCCACTGTGCTTTGAGTCAGATACAGATATAGCGAGGCAACCCTTTGCTCCCACTCCCACGTCTGAAGCTGAAAGTGGTACAGATTAAATGCACCACTCGGGGCTAACTACAACTGCAGCATAAATACTGACTGAAATGCTGATATGGTAGCAGGCATGGATTTGTCTCCCTGTGATGTGGGATAGACCCAACTGTGAGCATTTTCAAATGCGTACACACACACACACACACCAAAAAAAGAAAAGAGAGGCATGTTGCATGTGACCCCATGCGCATTAAGCCGGTTAATAAAAGTAAGCCTACAATATCCTCATTCTCTTTCCTCTCATTTTGTAGGGACAAAAGGAGGACATTATTGTAGGAAAATGCTCCACCTTTTTATGAATAAAAATTGAGAAACACTCCTCCTTGTCCATAGATGCAAACAAATAAAAACAGACATGCCTGTCCTGTTGTGCTGTTGCAAATAAAACCAGGCGATCACCTTAATCTCTTTGCTTTATCCTCCTGACACCAGGAATATACACAGACTCTAATCCAGACACATCAGTATGCTCCAACATGTTTAACAGAACATTTATGGAGACAGACCACTAACAGGGCGGGGAGAAACTGTCTTTCCCTACAAATTTTCACAGCTTATGAGGAAAACCACCTCGTGTCACTGTCAGAGTGACAACAGCGCTGAATAAAGAGAGAAGACAGAAGACAGCAGACTTGGCCAATTATTGATAATATGAACACCTGGGTGTCATAACTGGTTATACAATATCCTATAAACTGGCCTTTAGCTGCAGAAAATGCTGGCGAAGACGACGTAATAAAAAGGGAAGTGCTCACTATGTCCGTCGCTATGTCCTTATCAAACAGATTATTTTTGAGTGTTTTGGGGTTTTAATTCTGATGTGAACATTTGTGCATGCTTAAAATAAACTTCACATCTATGGTTAACTCGAATTAATACGACCAGCACAGGTTTCTGACTAACACATGCCACTGTTGGCAAAAATAACAGAAAGATCCTTAGCCAGCTTGTTGCTAGGTGTGCCATATTTCATGCACGAAAGTCCAGACGCCTACAACCCGAGCTCCTATATATACAGACTATTGTCACTGCAGTCTGACGCACCACACCAGTGGCTTTAAATTATAACTTAAATCAAGGTGAGATTAACTTTTTCTTTATGCCTGCTTTTCCTTTTCTCCTTAATAAGCATAAAAACAAACAGTAAATTTAACCTAAGCGGAAACTGATTAGTGTTGATTTACATCATCGGCTTATGAAATTAAAAAAATAGGAACTAAAACGAATAATTGTAAAAGATGATAGTTTCTAGTTGTCATATATTTTAAATATATTTATTAATGTGTAAACTAACAACATTTCATTAAAATGTCATTTCTTTTAACGTTTAAAGCAAACGTTTTGTATTCAAAGTGGCACTATGTTTTAATTTATATTTTCAAATGTTTAATTAACTAAGGAATCTTTTAATTTATGACAGTTTTTACTTTGTCCTGTTTTGCTGTGGATGCTCTGTAAACTCTGTGCTGCTGCCAGGATTCTCTTGTAAGAGAGATTTTTTTTTTTTTAAATTTTTAGAGATTTTTAACTTTTATTTGTCCTGGTGACATAAAAGTTAATAAATAAAGGTGAAATATTTGCCCTAATATGAAATTAAAATTTACTTCTTTTTTTTTTCTTATTCTTCTAAGCACAATAATTTATACTGCAAACATTTAGGAAGTAGAAATCAGCTTCTAGTAGAAAGTTTTAATTATTCAGTTACATCTAAAAGTCCGTCCGTCCGTCCGTCCGTCCGTCCGTCCGTCCGTCCGTCCGTCCGTCCGTCCATCCATCCATCCATCCATCCATCCATCCATCCATCCAGAGTTATGATTCCTTTTGCATGAATTTCAGCATCAGAGTGGCGTGGAGACAACTGGCCTGTGGTTCTGCTGAGGTTTAATGGAAGCATGTCGCTTCAGGTGATCTGCATTGTTGGGTCTGGTGTCAATACTCCATAGCTTCCCTAAGGGGTTGAAGATCTGGCCAGTTTGCTGACGAGTCAAGAACAGGAATGCCATGGTCATTGAATCAGCTTTTTGACCTTTGGGAGTGTGGACAAGCGGCAAGTCCTGTTGAAAAATGAAATCAGCATGTCCAAAGCTTGTCAGCAGACGGAAGCATGAAGTGCTGTAATGTTTTCTGGACAGCTGTGTCAAGTGTGGAGTTCAGAAAAAGTAGTGGACCAATACCAGCAGATGACATGGCACCCAAAGTTACCACTGACAGTGGGAACTTCATGCTGGATTTTAAACAATGTGGATTTCGTGCTCCATCTCCGCTCCTATAGATTCTGGGACCTTGATTTCCAGATTAAATGAAAACTTTACTCTGACCCAAAAAGAAGATGTTGGACTACTGAGCAAGAGTGTAGTTGCTTTTCTCCTTTTCCCTCAGGTAAGATGCTTCTGACATTGTTGAATGGAATCGGCTAGACAATCCTTCCAAAGCTGTTGTCATTCCTAATGATAGCTTACCTTTTCTCACAACACTTTTTCCTTCCACTAAGCTTTCCTTGAACACAGCACTCTGTAAAAAGCTGTTGTATTCTTGCATTTTAAGACCAAAATATGGTATGGAACATTTAGGGTAATGTTTATGTATTTAGTACTTGAATTTTGACTATAAAACTTTACATTTTTAAGAAATCTTGTAAAAAAATTTAGCAACTGGGATATGAATAACACAATATCAAGAAAAGCCTCATTAAGTGACACTCCAACTTGTGCCATAAACTAATGCAACTGCATGTAATTAGAGTTCATTCCAATCCAGCACCACCCTTCTTACCTCCTAATGTAGGATATGTAATTGCTGTATTTGCCCTTAATTTAAATTGTTCCTCCAGCTGGCTTACCACACCACTACAAAAAAGTTAATGTGATTCTGTTAAGAAAATTACTTTTATGAGCAAAACTGTAGTACTTTTTGTTTTGCTGATGAAAGCAGCAGTCGAATTAGGTTTCCTGCCTTTCCACTACAAAGTTCTAGTTCTTACAAGCTAATTTGTTGTTGCTGTCCAGTTGTTGGATGTGTCAAAAGGGGACTAATGTATTTTACAGACATGAAGTAACGATGTTACAGAAATAGCATCATAGCCGTATCAGATGCCTTAAAATTGGACGTCTGTCTCTTTAAAAACTTAATGTTCCTTCCAACACTCCGTCTTCAGCACATCATCACAACGTTTCTCCATTACGCCGCTCACCGCCGTTAGACTGAAAAGTAAGTCTTATGATAAACTAAGCAAACTCGCAGTTGCAGCAGGTGTTTGCTAATTGCTGCGGCCACTAGTCTGTAGGAGCTGAGTGGGGGAGGACGGATACTCTGTGAGGCGGAAACTCGGCTGGAGACTGCAGCTCCAAGGAGGAGCTTTGGGCAAACAGGAACCGCTTTGTATGAGCAAGCACAGGGCATCCCTACTGGGAGATTCAAGGATTTCGCAATATATGTGTTTAATAAGGTAATGAGATTATAACTTTACATAAAGCTAAAAAAGCGTCAATTGTGGCCACCTCCTTTAAATAAGGGGTTTCCAAATCCAGTCTACTATCTACATCCAACGCTTCTTCAACACACCTGAATGAAATAGCGAAATTCCCTCACCAGCAGTCATTCATTATGCAGAAGTCTGCAGCAAGCAGTTTATCTAAAAGTCGCAGGAAGGGCTCGACGATTGGACTTGAGCACTCCTGCTAAATCATCAAAAAGCTTTTTGATGATTTACTCCTGTAGTTTTCGGAAACTGTTTTGCAATGTAACACTAAACTACCCTGAGGATTGAGTGTCTGCATGGTTGTTGTTTGTTTCTCCATGTTGCCCAATGGCCGCTGGAGAAGGGTACCAGTAACAACCCGCCCCCAACCAAGGGGGAAGAGAAAATGGAGGTAGAATCACAAGCATGTTTTCATCATATTCTGCATGGTACGACCTCCAGAGATTTTCACCATTAACAATAAGTCAGAACTGCAGAGCAAGAAGATTCAACGTTTATATTTTGCCAATGAAGTTGCTCTCAGTTGCAAAAAGGTTGACGACCCCTGATTCTAGCAAATAGTGAGTTTTTTTGTTGTTTTAAGCTTTGGATGCCTCCTAGAGGAACTGGGAACTCGAAGGCAATCATTTCAGTTTCATCTAATATTGCTGAAAATTGATCATGGTACAGGGAGTTTGCATATAACCTCAGCTGTGCCCTCGAGCAATTTGTCACTTTAAAGGTTTGAGTTAAATCATAAAAGGCAGAAGGATTTTGCCGGCTGTTCTCTCAACATACACAGGACGCTATCTGAGAAAATAAAACTTTATGACTGCCATGCAACATAATGAAGACTTTAACAGTGCTGTAATAAACTATGACTTTGTAAGCGACCAGTTTAAAATATAAACACACACGCCCACATTCTAACACAACTAGTAAGAAAGCAAGGGAAAAAGGCTCGAATTGAGGCAGCTTGCTGAAGGGCAGCCTGCCAAATGAGTGGGAGAGAGAGACAGCCACACAGACAAAGGGAGAGAGCAGGAAAGTCCTTACATAGCCCACAGGAAGAGCTGTGTCAGGGCAGGAAACGCCTTGTTTGGGCATGGAGGTTTCCTGGCTGGCTGGGAGACTGACATTTCCTCTGCTGGTTTGCTTCTGGAGTGAGGATCACATGAAGGCTTGAGGGAGGCTGCAGGGGTGATGGTGGTGGGCCGCCAGCTGGGAAGGGCCAGACTCAGTCTCTGGTTTCACCTCTCCCTCCCTCCTTCTCTCTCTCTCTCTCTCTGTCTGTCTCTCTCTCTTCGCTTTTCTCTGCACACCCTGCAGCTAGCGGCTTATTGCTGTAGCAGACTCTTCACAGGTCAGCTTTCAGTCATGGCCACTAATGACAGTAAACCACAGAGCGGTGAGGAATATAGCATGGTGTACAATTATACGTGCGATACATTTAGTGGAGCACTCACAGAAGAATCTGAACGCAGCACAATTACCTTGAACAACTGTGGTCGCCTGTTGTACTCGTTCATCAAAGCTATTTCATGGTTTTACCAGTTAAGTCATCTTGAATGAATCAGAGTTGCATCTTGGATCTGGGCTGAGCCTGTTTTACTCTTTACCCTCAGATTGTCTGACTCTTTCAGAAGGCAGCCTTTAAATAAATGATCATTATTATCTGCTAAAAGCTATTAAAATGTGTAACATTTTCTAACTTTCTATGTCTGGACTCATTTACAATTTCACTTAAAGGTATCATTGAATGCACAAAAGGCAACATTACCAGTTATACAACATAAGTGTTTTTTTTTTGTTGTTGTTTTTTTATAAAACTTGATGGCATATCAGCATCTTGAAGTATTTTAAAATCATTTTAGATGCAAAACAAAATGTCAGTTTTTTTCTATTTGCTTCACTATTTCATTATAACTTATTTAAATCTGAATATTTGACTGGATAAAAGGAACCCTTATTACCGAAATTGTGGCTAGTATGAAAAAAACTAAAACTATTCGTAACTTCTTTTTTTGGCATTTGTATTCTTCTTCGGAGTTTATCCAGCAAAACCACTGAGATTTATGTAATAACTGAGCGTAGATTTCTGAATAATTTGGCACAAAAAAGTGCATGGAAGCAGTTCATGAATTGAATCAGGAAGGTCTAGACAGAACATAACGCTTTAATTTTCAGCACCAAGTTAAAGTCCTGTTGGGACCTACAAAATTGTGACAACTGCCAACAATGACATCAACTGCACCAATGCCAGCAAGAAGTAATAAAAAGATATTTCTTCAAGTCTAAACATGATCTGAGTTTAATTGCAAGATAAACACTGATTTATGTTGTAACAACTAAACGGCCAAATGTCAATAACTTGTGTTCTTACTAACTTATAGAGAGTTGTAGTTGTCTGAGTGGAATATTAGCTAAAAATAGCTACAGCATGTATTATTATTATTATTATTATTATTATTATTATTATTATTATTATTATTATTATTATTATTATTATTATGGCAATCAAAAATGAGCAAATATGTCAAAAACAAATAAATGAAACATTTACCTAGATAGGTTTGGATCAGCTTAAGTTCCAAAGTTGATTATTATCCTCACCATCGTTTGCTTCAGCCTTATTCTCCAACATAGCTTGTGAGTCACAGTCTGACTCAAGTCTGCAAGGTTGCACCCCTTGCAGCTGGATGCTCACTCTGTCTGAGTTGTATTCCTGAAGGAAAATCTCTGTCTGACTGAATAAAAAGGCCTCTGAATTCATGTTAGGATCTTCTAAAAGTTGCTCATCCCGCAAATCTTTTACTGATGCCGAAATATCACCCTGAGACTCTCTTCTCTGTGGCGATGCTCATCGGGCTCAGCCAGCCTAAGCTCAGAGAAGCGTCAGGCAACTATCAGCAAGAAGGAAAATCTGCATGAGTGGGATGGCAGGTGAGGGTGAGGTCTACCAATCCCCTTTATTAAGGTGTTCGTTGTTCAACCAAATCCAGAAAGTTGTTCTTGAGGTTTTCTTGGTAAGTCCTCACCTTAGAAACATTTGAGCCCTCTTCGAAGTGTTGAAACAAACCCTGATACTTGACTCTGTTGTACTCTCATTGCTTCATTGCTTAATGATCCACCATCTGTGCATTTGTCTTAGCAAGGAGTATCAACTGTGTCCAGACAAAGAGAAACATACACAGACATATGTTTCCTGGTAAACAGCTAGCGCTCCAATCAGACATAAATCTGGGAAGTGACAAGATAATTCCTGCACCTGCTCGGCCTCCCTCTTCTTTTCCCTCACACACACATACACACACACACACACACGCGCACACGCACACACACACAAACAAATCCACATGTGAAGGAAAAGCAACAGACAGAGGAAATAGGATGGACAGTAGACCGGCATAGTGTCAAATAAAGCCAGAGACACACATCAACACTCACAAGCCATGTGTGTCATAACAGGCCCTTGTATTATTTCTGCTTTCATGTTTTTCTTGGAGATAATACAGCAGAGAGGCAATTCTGCTCAGCTGCTTCATAGCAACACTGCTCTGGATGGAGCGGCGACAGTGACGACTGCCAAGGAAAATGTGTGAGCGCAAGCGGTCGACAAATTCGAACTAAGGCAGCGAGGTAGGGGTTAAAATGTGTGAATGCAAAGATAAATGTGTGCAGCGCTTAAGGGAGGAACCTAATAGCAACTGAATGACGGTACAATCGGAAAAAAAGGAGTGTGTTCGAGGGGAGAGCGCGCTTAAAGTAAACAAGTATTCATTTAAACTAAGATTTTTGTCTCATTTTACTGCTTTAGAATAATAAAGAGACCCCTTTTCCCATCCTCACAGCAGATTTTAGCCCGCTGGTCTGGATAGAATAACAGAAAAGCACCAGGGTCATTACTCTCAGTGAAGGACTCTATTAAGCAGCAGTAGTGTTCAGTGCTGTATTCACACGCGTACGAGCACACGCTCTCACACCCCGAGGTGCAGCGCGACCACGGCAGAGTGTGTGGTGTGGATGTGTGTGTGGTGACGGGTCAAACGTGTGGCCCTTTTTGTGCAAATTACACTTAACTGCAGGGATATTTCCTAGCTTTAAAAACACATACACGCACGAGCCATGCGCACTCTTTCTAATCTAGCACCATTACTGCCAGCTTTGCGTACATTAGAGGATAAAAATGATGGAAAGGAAGATGATATAGGGGGTAATTTTACTGAGGGGGCATTGGAGGTATTTATAGCCAAACAGTAGAAGCGCCTGAAAGCATGCTGGGTTCATGATCTGATCATTAATGCGTTCTAATGGAGACACAATTACCAAAGAACCGCAATGCACAGCTCAAGCAGAATGTTTGAGGGTAAAAAAAAAAAAAAAAAAAAAAAAGCGCTTTTCTATCACCTTGTCAAAGTATTTGAGAGCTGAGCCAAAAATTTCCCAAGCTGAAGTTGGGTTATAGCTGTGGTCAAGGCTCATGACTTCACTTTGGCAGTAATAACCTGTCAACTGTTTCACATTAGGAAATGTAAAAAAGTCTACATACACACTTGACAAAGCTGACAGATGCTGACAAGCCACTGCATGCAGTCACAGGTCCTAAATGAGGACCTAATGGTGTGGATGTGACAGAGATGGGGCTGTGTTCAGCTTGCCACAGCACACTCTGCTTACTGTTAACTAGCTGTTAGGGAGACAGACGGCAGGCATGCAGACAGGGGAAGGGAAGGAAAAAATAACATTTAAAATTAGATTGATTTTTATTAGATGAAAACTCTTCTTAAATGTTGGGGTCGTTGTTTTTTGTTTTGTTTTGTAGGTTGTTTTTTTAAAATCTCACAATTGGATTGCTTGTAAAAAAAAAAAAAAAAAAATCCATGATCAGTGCATAAAGTACAAGCATGTTTTCTGCAATGTTGCATCAGTTTGTTCTCTCTTTTTTTTAATAAAATGTAAGTATTCAAATGATAAAATTACCACTTTCTGCTGATTTTATATGAAATCTTTAATGCTTCCTCAACACAATATTTCAGCAGTTTCTGTTTTGAAGCTGCTTTTATACCTGCATAATTTCACTATACATATAATGTGCTTATTTATATATAAGCACATTTACAGCTAACAAATGTTTAAATAATGATCCTTCTACAACCAGATGGAAACATGTAGATTTATGCTAGTGCTATGCTAGTGTTTTAAACATTTGAACATTTTTGTTTGTTGTTTAAAGCCTCCTTCTTGAATTTACAGCAACTGTGCCTCCCCATTGTTTCCTATAAAAACTGTACATTTCCTGGCTAATATCAAGAGTCAGTTCAGCTGTCTTCTTTACAAATCACTGATGATTTAGGATGGTATATCTGCAGGTGAGACTTTAAAGAATCAATAATTGATCTATCTACAAAGTTACAGTTGACATTGTACTACTGTGCTAAGTGATTTGTACAGCAGAAGTCTCAAATCTCATGTACAGAAGTCCCTATCTGATTTCCAAAGGTCCAAACAAATATGTGTGGTACTTATTAGACAATAACACAAAATGAGCATTTGAATTTTACGAGAAATTTTAGCCTAAATGTGAATAACTTGATTACCAATTTATTACTTCCCCCAACAAATATGCACAAGAATAAACCAAAATAAATAAACTGAATGTAAAGTGTAATAAGGCACCATTATATACATGAAACTCTGAGGTTTAAGGTACAAATACTCAAAAAAATGCAGGATAGTATATTAAGAAGATACCAAGCTAACACATTCTAACTTAAAAATGTGCCTACCAATCTGGTTAGTCTAAAATGTTCTTCAGAAAAATAACCCAGATTTTCAAAAGTTAATGGTTTTTATAAATCTCTAAAAAAAAAATCTCTCAGTCTAAATGTTCCTGTTAAAAAATAGCTGCACACATGGCTCATAAAAACTACATCAGAACCTAAAATTATCTCTATATTTGACAAGTACTACATTTTCTGCAACATTTTGTGATTCTTCCTATCTTATTCACTAATGTTAATATTTAGGATTTTGAAATTGACCAATGTTGTGACTTCCCTGAGCTTCTGGATGTCTTCTGGGCTTTAACAGCTATAACAACACTTCATCAAAGCTTTACTGTTTATTTAATTGCCTTTGACTATAAAACATCTTCAGTAAGCACACATCTGGCACTGCGCAGGATTTTCGTCAAGGGAGATTTTCTCTGAGTAGTTAGGCTAAAGGTAGCTTAGATGGATTGAGTCGTTGATAATCTGGCTTAGAGTATGTTTTTGCACAGTTCCATTTAATCATTATTTTCTCTGTTTCTCAAGCATAATTTTAAAAAATAAATAAAAGTGTGTTGTAGCAGTGCGCTGCTGTATTAGGTCTTTCACACACAGCTGTCGGTTCAGCCTCAGCTGAAAAAATAAAATAAAATAAAATAAAATAAAATAAAATAAAATAAAAAGTTGTAGACTGGATCTAGATTGACTTGATGGTCCAGCTATGTATCAAAGACTTGACCTTGAAAATTATTGCTGCATGATATGTTTGCTTCTGGTTTGTTTATTACCATCCCAAATTCCAGGACATTATACAACAAGTTCTCGGTTTTCTTTTAGAGATCATATTAAATTAAATCTGCTGTTAAATATTGTGCTGAACTGGTACTAGGAAACTGATCATCAACTTGGTGAATCGACCCAGAGGTTCTGAATATGTGTTGTTATGAAAAACAGGTGGCGCTGCAAAAAGAGGACCAATAACAATGAAGAGACAGGAAGAAATGCTGAATAGAAAGAAGCTTAAGCTGTTTGTGAATACATAGTCATAGTAAATCATCAATCCATCTAAAATATTTTCATCAGCAGTGCTGCTATCTTTGTGAAATAATTCCTACTGTTTTAAATTCTCCTTTGTCTAAATGGCCATTAAAGATAAACCTTTAAACCTTTTTTAGTTCAGAAGGCAGGGACGTCATCAATGTTGGAGTTAAAATGTGTCGTGGTTAAACAGTCGTTAAAAAAAAAAGAAAGAAAAGAAAAACTTAGATAAGTGATCTGAGTATGAACATAGATCTACACACACAGAATGCATCATGCAGCATGATGCATTCTGCTCTCATGGTTAATGATTACGAGATCTTTTTGGAGTTCATTTGTCATTTGTTTCTCTTCTTTAGCTTCGACCAGGAAAAATCTTTAGCGTAGGAAGTCTCAGAGGGATCAGTTCTGCTAACACATACTCGGTCAGGATCAGTAAAAAGGTTGAGAAGTTGATGCAAAGTAGTTCTTCTGCTGGATTATTTATTTTTCTCAGGGCAGTGATCAGTTAGGAGGTGGCGCTTTCTTTATTCTGATCAGTAATCTGTTAGTCCAACATGAGCAGATTCGGGTCGCAGTATAAGTTACCATGGTGACAGAACCAGCTAGGACGTGAATAAGCTTTGTGAAAACGTCCAAGTGAACCTAAAGTTGCCTTGATAACTCACCGATCCTCCTTCAGCCCCAGGCTGTTTTTGTTAGATTTTCTTTTCATTGTCTCCTGTCTTTCTCCATCAAATTTAATACAATCAAAGGTACTTTGTCCAAGCTTAACACAAGCTTTCCCTGTGAAGTGACCACTGAGTAGTTTGCTGCTACATGAGACGAATCTACTGAGAAGACTTTTCTTTGTAATCTAGTGATCCAAATTACCTGAGGAATTCAGTTTAGATGAAATATTTGAAAAACAAGATCAGCATTGTCTTGCTGCAGAGATGTCTGGTAGCATATGTGGCTTGGAAACTACTGCTGTCAGTTAAAGCAGGATTTTATTTCAATCTTACTGCAAATCTGAAATAGATGTAGATTTTAAAAAAATCTTTATATAAATATATTTGATTAAACACAGTATAAATAAATTACTACAAAAAATACTTTACAAAATTGATTCAGCATCTTAAAGGGTGCAAGTGACGGTGGATAAATTACAGATCTCCATAATAATCAGCATTTTCAACTGTGTCAGAAGTGGACAAAATCAGAACGAGTTCTGAAGTGGACTTTTTGTTTCCGTGATCTGCCGACTTTATTGCTTAAGCTAGCACTCGTTTCAGGTTACTTTGAGGCAGCAGTGCTTCATGTGCGTTGATGCTGGTGGACAACAGACGTACCCAGCAGGTATCCCACCCCCCAGCTTCCTGCAGCACCCTGATGACATCAGCTGGTGTGGAAAGTAGCCATTAGTTCCACCTCATCACTGGGGGACAAATATAGCATCGCAAGGCTCTCATCAGACATGGAGGACAGCTGTGGTTAGGGGGCGGAAAAGGAAACCTGGCCAGATGATGGTACACATTCAGGGCAACTCTCCTTTATCACCAGTTCTCCCATCGCCCTGTCACTCGTAATCACGCTGTCATGGCTGATAACACCTTAACACCGCTTCCATAGAAGCTCATGGATCTTGTGCTTGTTTGAAGCATGGCCTGTTTCACACGCCTCCTTTTAAGGATCGCAGGATGTACGGACCTAATTTCAACCAATTTTATACCCGTTGATGATACATATATTGTCATGAAGACTTTTCATTCTATTCTTCTTGGCACAGTAGTAACATGTTATATTATACACAGATGCAGCATTTTAAAACCCTAACTACGCTTCCCATTTTAATACACATTTCCTGCTGTGAATCGCATATATTTGCTAAGCATTTCTTAACACAGGTAGAGATCACCAAGCAGTCTCCAGTCTCTAATACTTACATGATCTTTTGAAAATAGCTGGCTCATTGGAAGGCAATTATGACACAACTTCACTCTTGTTTTCCTGGCCGTCTTTGCACTTGCCATTTTCCTGACTGAAGAATTTCTTGTAAGTTTGAGTAGTTTCTGCTTCTGCAGTGTGGAGGAGAAACAATCAGTATTTTCATCAGATTATCGGCAGCGCGAGATCATGCAAATATGCAGAGTTTCTGTACAGAGCAGAAACCATACAGAAACTCATAATTTAAGAAACGAGAAACGCTCTTTGTGCATAACTTATTAACTGAGATCAGACAGAATTATATATTGACCATTTGAAGGTGACGACTCTGGGACTGCGTTTTAAAGGTAGCTGTAACCCAGAAAAACATTGCCAAGTTTCCCCTCCCTCTATTCCTTGCAGCTCAACACAATGACTCAGCACCTCTGCGTTGTTCAACAAATACATTTTGCCTTTGAACTGCTTTCTGAAAAACTCGCCTCTTTTCGATAGACAAACACCGACCCTATATGCACATTTTTGAGGTGTGTGAGCATCTCCCCACTGGGATCATCAACTCAGTCTGGAGAATTGTCTGGTGAGATACTTTTGGGTGCAGCCAGTGCACTGGCAGGACACGACATGCATAGCAGCCGCCGCAACAATGGTGTTACAATAAATTACTCTGAGCGCTGCCTTCCCTGCGGGAACTGCTGCCCGGCGAGGATTGCTTCAAATTCTCTGAATGCCACGGTCCACACTAAA